>NC_089815.1:26533162-26591208 GCF_029633855.1 Hoplias malabaricus | reverse complement strand
TTGTTGTCCACAGTGCAGTGAATAAAGGCAGTGGTGATGATGGAAGTGATTATGTTAAAGTGGAATAAAGGTCTTTGGTGGAAGGTGGGAAGTGATGGTAGGAACTGTGTTGAGGCGCATGCTTCATTTCTGTTGATTTGGAGTGAACCGGGGTTTGTGGGGAGTTCAGAGAGCACTGGCACCTTCACTGTGTCCTACAGAACCTGCGGCTGTTCAGGGTGTGTGTGTGTGTGTGTGTGCTGGTGATTGGCTGAGTGTGTGAAACTGTCCTCTGTCCTCAGACAGTATCTGGGACTTCTGAATGTTTCTTGCCTTGTGGTTTATTTACTCAGTGCATTTGTTTATTTCTTGTTTCAAGAGGGTGGTCCTTTTTTTTTTGAGAGCTCTCTTTGAAGCAGCACGTCTTTGATCTCCCCTTGGCTTTGCCTGTGATTTGTGACATTTTCATTTGTGATCACATCCAGCAAATGAAGTATTACCTCATGCACTCGTGGCTAAGAGGTTAGATACTGACTTCTCTACAGGAAGTCCCCCCCAAAACACTCTCAACGTGAGTCTGATGTCTTCATTAATGATCCAAGCTACAGGTCGAGAATCTGTCCTCGGTTCACACGTGTGTGTGTGTGTGTGTGTGTGTGTGAGAGAGAGAGAGAGAGAGAGTGTGTAGAGAGAGAGAGAGAGAGTGAGAGAGAGAGTGTGTGTGTGTGTGAGAGAGAGAGAGAGAGAGAGAGAGAGAGACAGTAGAGAGAGAGAGTGTGAGAGTGTGTGAGAAAGAGAGAGAGAGAGAGAGAGAGAGAGAGAGAGTGTGAGAAAGAGAGAGAGAGAGAGAGAGAGAGAGAGAGAGTGAGAGAGTGAGAGAGAGAGAGTGAGAGAGAGAGTAAGAGAAGAGAGAGAGAGAGAGGTAGTGTGTGTGTGTGTGTGTGTGTGTGTGTGTGTGTGTGTGTGTGTGTTTGAGAGAGAGAGAGAGAGAGAGAGAGAGAGTAAGAGAGAGAGAGAGAGAGAGAGAGAGTGTGTGTGAGAAAGAGAGAGATAGAGAGAGAGAGTGTGTGAGAGGAGAGAGAGAGAGAGAGAAAGAGAGTGTGGTGTGTGAGAGAGAGAGAGGGAGAGTAAGAGAGAGAGAGAGAGAGTAAGAGAGAGAGAAAGAGAGAGAGAGAGAGAGAGAGAGAGAGAGAGAGAGAGAGAGAGAGTCTATATAAGAGGCTCGGTGTGTGCGCTGAGCGCTCATTGGTGGCCGCCCCTCTCTCTGTGACTCGAGACTGAAGCGCGAGCGGTTTGGAGCTATTCCCTGTAGCGCTGGAGTTACGGAGCTGCGGAGGGAGAGTCGCGCGGCTCCTCGGCGTTAAAGCGGAGTACTGTTTCACCGGGGCTTCGCACGACGCCGTCGGGATGCTGCTGCTCGTCGCGCTGCTGGGGGTCCTGACTTCAGCGCTGGGGGGCCAGCAACTGTAAGTGCAGTCCGACCACTAACACTGTCTGAAGAGTTACTGATCAGACGAGCTCGAGCCTGGACGATGCACTGCGGGGTCTTTGTAAACACAGTGGTCAGAATCCAAGAAAGATGCACGAGCTTTGAGCTGAGGTGGTCAGTTATCGCTGGGGCTACGGTCAGCTACATTACAGCCTCACAGTTATATTATTAAAGTAAATAAATCCTTGAATAGAATAAAGCACTGTCCATTAAAACATGCAGATTTTTATTGTATTTATTTTTCATTAAAACACAGGGTGTGTCGTTTGCATTTTGTGAAACTTTTCTAAAGAACAGACCAATCAAAATAATTATCTGTGCATTAACTTCCACTGCAGACAGCAAGGATTATTGCCTTCTACTAAAAACAGATTTTATGTTTACACTATTCACCTATTTGTTGCAAGCAGATACTGTTTTTAGCTCGTGTCAAACCCACCTCTATCCCACCACTGCTTCTTTATTTATTCATCCATCCGTTCATTCATTCATTCACCGTGTCTGTAACTGCTAATTCAATTCAGTTGCGTTCGGTCTACTCAGTCCTATTCCAAACTTCATATTATGCACATCCATCACTCTTTCATTGTTCATGAAAAAGGCACTTGTGGAGGCTAAAGCATCTAGTTGTTGTAACTTGCTTTGTGCGATTTTATACCAACGCATTCATCTGTGTTGCATGCACTTCTCGTACGTGTTTCTGTTTGTGTTTTTACGTGTTAAGCTGCGAAGTGACCGATACCCACTACTGACCCTCACAAAGAAATATTCTCTCTGTGTCTGCACGGGTGTCCTCTGTCCAAAACACACATTTGTATGAGTTTACGATGCCCCGTGATGGACTGATGCCCTGTCCGGGTTGACTCTACAGGTTGGATCTGGAGTCTACCAGCACACACACTGAGAAACAAGACCAAGACAATAAGACCCTGTCAATGTCTTGTGAGCTGCCTGAGTCAGAGAATCTGGGATAAAGTTATTAACATATTAGCATTGTCCCGCCCACTTTTCTGAGCATCCAATCATCACAGAGGACACATATTTGTCATATGCAAAGATGAGGGTAAAACTAACACAAAAGGCACAGAGGAATAAGAGCTTTGAGTGAAAACAGAGAAAACTAGAATGGAGAAGAAGAAAAAACTGAGCTACTTCCTCGCTTCTCACTGCTGTGTGCTCAGGGTCCGGGTGAACAGCGAGCGACTCGTTATCATTTAAAGGAACAGCATCAAAACCACTTCTGAACAGGCTGTTTAGACAGGGAGAATGTTGCTGTGGTGTTGATTTTTGTGGTATTTTGACCAAAGCAGGTCACAGACACAGAACTGTGTTCACTTGTGGGAAAAGGGAAGAATATGGCCCCTTCAAGCTAGGGTTCGAGTCAGGGTTAGCAGGGGATGGGGCGCTTCGGAGTGGGGTTTGTGATTCAGAACACAGTCTTAAACATTGGTACTTTACCTCATTGATGTCTTGTGGCCAAATGCAGTCAAATCCTCACAGAAATGTTTGTACATCAGGTGCGCTAGCGAATCAGAAGATTCTGTTACTGTGTCTGAGGTGTCCATGTCATAAACATGATTCCTGCAGGACCAGTGTAAGCAGCGCTTTATTGTCAGGGGTGTGAGGTGAGAATAAGCCCCCAGTGTGTGTAAACATGGATATGAATATTAATATTAATATGTACTCCAGGCTGGGCGCGCCGAGGTGAGTCCAGGGGTTATTTGGAAATGATGAGAACCTCACAGTTAGTCATCGCAAGGAACCAGAGGAGTAGGGTGGCTCTGAATCTCTCTCTCTCTCTCTCTTTCTCTCTCTCTCTCTCTCTCTCTCTCTCTTCTCTCTCTCTCTCTCTCTCTCTCTCTCTCTCTCTCTCTCTCACTCACACACACACACACACACACACACACTAGCTCTGTACTTTTCTTGCTGTAGTCCTCTCTCTCTCTCATTGAGAACACGGCTCATTTTTTTTTTCCCTTATTCTCCTCGTGACGTGTTTGAAGAAGCATATCTGTGTGTGTGTGTGTGTGTGTGTGTGTGTGTGTGTGTGTGTGTGTCTGTGCTTTGCTCAACTGAGAGCTATGCTCATCCCAGTTCGTGAGTGTGTTGAGGGCCAGGTGTACTCATGTTTGCGCCAGTTTTCTGCGCAAATAGGATGCTCACAAGTGTTCCTGACTCTGACACACGAGCCTGAAGTGTTCCCGACCTGCAGCTGGTCCATGTGCATTCAGAGAGGCGAATGTGCACAAAACAGGAGGAGTTTACCGAAAGAGAGACTGTTCATAACATTTGCGTGTTAATGCTGTAGTTATTTTACGATCACTACGTCAGCTCCCGTCCACTGGCGGCGCTCTTTCACCACATACACACAACTTTCTGTAATGTACCTGACGAATAGTTATAGAAAGAATCTGCCACATTTAGCACTTTAAGACCTGGGGTTGTGGTTAAAGTTATGTTTAAACAAAGACTCATGGGCGCCCCCTACAGTTGAAGAGTGTAATTCATGTTTACAGCATTGTCCTGAAATCAAAGTGGGAGGGGGGGGGGGGGCATTGGAGGGATGGAAGGAGGATGGGCAGAGGAGGGTGGGGTGGTTTCCTAACCTCTTCCAAAAGTTACATAGTGCAGTTTCTGCAGTGCTAAGTCCTTGCGCTAGCAGCAACAGAAGCTGCATTCCCCTGATTACAGGTCAGTAAAGATTCACAGTGATTCTTAAGCTATAATTTTAAGCTACAAATGGCATCTAATGTTCTTAGGCTTAGCATTATCGTCAGTTTTAGCGTTATGATTAGTTAGCTAGCATAACCCGAACTGGGCAGTAAGTGTTCTCCTCCAAGTGTGTTGAATGTGACTGCAGTTTGAGAAGATCCATACCTGACTTCAGATATCTTGGAGGCTGGTTGTTGGGATGTGCTGAGACAGAGAAATGAAAACTTAAATGTCCACTTTGCTCATTGTAGCATTGCTATATCTACTGTAAATATGCTTACTCACCTGCAGCGCTAGTGCTGCAGTACTCTGTAGAGTGAGATTTTTCTAGTTGAAGACTATGAAAGCCTCTTTTTCTGGTTTATTTGAAGCTGGAACAAAAACAAGTGTTTCAGAGTTCCTGATTGTAGGTGGGCTGTTGGAAATGCTTTGTGAAATTCCATTTTTACTGCTTCCTAATGCAGTAATAACAACAAGCAGTGGCTTGGTAATAGCTAGCCTTACCGGTAGAAGTCTCACATCTGTATTGATCAGACTCTACATCGGTGACTAGGGTGGCTATCAGGATTCGTTTATTACTGTAGAGCATTCCCTGTTGTACAATAATGTATTTGCGCAAAGCATGCTGGTAATGTAGTGCAAGATCACTAATGGATGGGAAAACATATTTCTGTCAGACTGAGGAACACAAACATTAAATTGTATATTTTTTCCACTAAACATGTGACATATAATTATTTTATTAGCATTTGATCTGAATCTAGAGGGGGCTTAAAAATGTCCATATGTAGTTTCATACATCCATTTACAAACCTATAATTAGTCTTGAGAATTAAGACTATAATCTGCTTGATATAAAAACTATACATCCTTCTGAAATCTACCTTAAAAACAGTACCACCTTAAAAACAATGTGACTCACTCAATACCTCCACCACATTCTACTCCAATCCACCTTAAAAATAATACTTTTCATTCAGTATCACCACACAGGGTGGAGTGTGTGAACGTGTGACTGACTGCGTGAGTGTGAATGAGTAATTGAATGGAGATAAATTTGATGGTGAACTCACAGGCCTTAACTGAACTGTATTTTACTGACGTATATGATTCATTCATTAATTCGTTGTCTGTATCCGCTTATCCAGTTCAGGGATGCGGTGGGACTGGAGCCTTCCCGGAATCAATGGGCGCAGGGCGGGACCACACCCTGGAGGTGGCGCCAGTCCTTTTGCAGGGTGACACACACTCACACCTATGGACACTTTTGAGTTGCCAGTCCACCTACCAGTGTTTGTTTTTGGATGAAACCCGAGCACATATTTGTTTAAAATGTCAAAATAACACTGGGTACACTGTAGGCAGGTTTGGTTTTCCAGGGTGGGAGGGCATGGTGGGTGTAAATATCGAATATGAAAGCTAGTTTAATTCAGGTTACTGCTGAGGAGACAGTTTGGGAACAAACTGAGTTTACAGTAGTTGAAGTAGACGTTTTTTCTCTGCTGTAATATAAGCCACAGTTTTTCTGATTGCCTCCACTCCAGCGAGGAGAACGTAGAGTGTTTGGGGCGAGCCTGGGAAGCTCTGATATAAAATGTGTCAAACTCACGGTGTGCTTCACGCTCAGGGAGTTGATGCTGAGCTTCGGAGCGTCAGGTTGGTTAAGTTCAGAGCTCACCCTATTAGAAAGCTGCTGGGGGGGATTGTGCAGGGGTCTTGATTTGAAACAGATGGGGAGTGGAGGTATAAAAACCTGGCGAAGCTACAGAGGTGTGAAGAGGCTAAAATTCTTTGTGCAGAAGGTGAAACTCTTTCATTTGTTCTTCTGATTGGTAGATGCTATCTCAAAACATGGTCACTCAGACAGTCTAGGCTCGGAGAAGGTCAGCGCTTTATGAATTGTTTTTTTGTTACACACCTGTAGCCCACTCTTGGCATTGAGCTTGAAGGTCTTTAGCTCACATGCAGAAGTTCTGGTTATTTCCCTGCTTCTGGAAATGGAAGCTGTCCCACCTACAATTCAACGAAAGTTTCACACATTCACCCAGTCACTCCTACAATCACACCTCTAGACAGTTTCACACATTCAACGTCACTTCGACAATCACACCTGTAGCCAGTTTCACACATTCACCCTGTCACTCTGACAGTCACACCTGTAGACAGTTTCACACATTCACCCTGTCACTCTGACAATCACACCTGTAGACAATTTCACACATTCACCCTGTCACTCTGACAATCACACCTGTAGACAGTTTCACACATTCACCCTGTCACTCTGACAATCACACCTGTAGACAGTTTCACACATTCACCCAGTCACTCTGACAATCACACCTGTAGACAGTTTCACACATTCACCCAGTCACTCTGACAATCACACCTGTAGAGCATTTCACACATTCACAAAGTCACTCTGACAATCACACCTGTAGACAGTTTCACACATGCACCCTGTCACTCCGACAATCACACCTGTAGAGCATTTCACACATTCACCCAGTCACTTTGACAATCACACCTGTAGCCAGTTTCACACATTCACCCAGTCACTCTGACAATCACACCTGTAGAGAGTTTCACACATTCACCCAGTCACTCCTACATTCACACTTGTAGACAGTTTCACACATTCACCCAGTCACTTTGACAATCACACCTGTAGACAGTTTCACACATTCACACAGTCACTCTGACAATCACACCTGTAGACAGTTTCACACATTCACCCTGTCACTCCTACATTCACACCTGTAGACAGTTTCACACATTCACCCAGTCACTCTGACAATCACACCTGTAGAGCATTTCACACATTCACACAGTCACTCTGACAATCACACCTGTAGACAGTTTCACACATTCACCCAGTCACTCTGACAATCACACCTGTAGAGCATTTCACACATTTACACAGTCACTCTGACAATCACACCTGTAGCCAGTTTCACACATTCACACAGTCACTCTGACAATCACACCTGTAGACAGTTTCACTCATTCACCCTGTCACTCCTACAATCACACCTGTAGAGCATTTCACACATTCACCCAGTCACTCTGACAATCACACCTGTAGACAGTTTCACACATTCACACAGTCACTCCTACACTCACACTTGTTGACAATTTCACACCCTCACCCATTCACTCATATGCTCACATCTATGGACAATTTCACACATTCACCCATACACTTTTGTGGACAGTTGCTCACAGTCAGTCACTCATACAAATTGCCAGTGTGTTTTTGGATGGTGGGAGGAACACACCACACTCCTCAAAGACAGTGACCTGATGCTCAAACCCAGGACCCCGAGACCCTGGAGCCGTGCTGTAGCTCCACCCATATTAGAGTCGTTTACTATTGCATTCTGAGGTTTCTGACACCGGGAGACCTTCATTTATAAACTGTAATAAATGTCCCTACTCTCCCCATTAAAATTAATCAGCCCTCCCTTCCCACACGTCTCTGTTTTCCTTTTGATTTGTCCCCATTATATACACTAACACCTGTGTGAGGCACCAGCAGCGGAGGATAAACACGGCTATTAGCTCCCAGCGGTTTCCACAGAACAATTTCCAAATGAACTGAACTTGTACTCCCTGCGTGCGTGTTTGGGTCTTGTTTGCCTTGTTGGCTGATGGACGTGGGCGCGTTTGTGTCGAACACATAGCGGCTGATTACATACTTGTTTTGCTACGACTTGGCACGGCGGTGAGGTGGTGTGGCTTAAAGCAAGTGGAATCTCTGGGGAAAGGGGAGGGCCACTGTCTGACACTTGGAATCAAACGGGTTTCGAATTCGGATGCGAAATTAACATAGAGGAACAAAAAAGGACAACAACCATCTGGCATGTAAACCGCTCAACTCAACTGAACATCCATTCCATTCAGAACCAAGCTTTTAGACATTCCTTTCACTCACATGTGTACACACATACACACACACCTTCTCTCACACACACACACAACAGGACAGTTCTGATGGTGTCCAATTCCCTGGGAAGGTGTCTAATTATCTAAGCTGCGCGACCATGGTGTTTTTTTTTTTTGTTTTTTTCTGTTGACAGCAGATCTATCTATCCCCAGGTCTCTCCGGAGATGCCGGAGCCGTCTTCATCGGTAATTACAGCTTTGTCTGAGACAAGCTCCAGCAAAGACCTTGAGCCCAAGATAATGCAGCGCCATGGAAATGAGACAAGAAATATTTTACAGGAGGCATCATGCCAAGATGTGTACCAAATACACTCCGCCACTTAAATCAACCCATTGACACATGCCACAGAATGACTGACTTCAGCCATTAAAAAGGCAATAAACGTTGGGTTACACTGTATTCACAAGGCTTTATGCATTTCTGTAAAAGCATTGTAATACATTCAGTATTCCTCACAATGCCTGCCGTTTAACTGCCCTTAGGTGCGTACAATTGTATAAATTGCAGCTCTTAAAAAGGAGTGCATGACTTAACGACATAAAGTCAAGTTTCATAATGCATTATTATGTGTTCGTTATTATATTGTTGCATATTAATGTATTAATTTTCTCCTATGTTTTACTTGTCTCCGGTTCCACTGTGTTAGCTGTTAGCTGAGGTCCTCCTCTCACACATGATGCCCCCAACACTGGGAGGGTGAAAACAAGCGAGTGTTTCATCCAAGACCTGAGATGTTCATGCTGCAGCTAGTGCAACCTCACTATACAGCCCAACGCTCACGGTCGGGTCCCTCACGCCAGCTCACAGAGGCCTGTACTGGCACCATGCCTTGAGTACCATACCACTCAGCTGCGTCATGTGTCTGAGACATCACTGGGTGCTGAACTGGCATTCTCCCAGTGCTTAGATGCTCTTCTCTTATCGAGTGTGGTTTACGCAGTTTAACGTTATTATGTGTTAACATCTGGTTTACAATTTAACTTTTTTAAGTTAACTTGGAAGATGGATCGTCATCGTGTTGTCCAGTATATAACTCAGTAGGTGGTACTGAATGATCTTTGTTCCTCTGTCTGTGATGATAGTTATTTAAAGTGCTATTAAGGACTGTGTGAGTGTTTGCTGTTCAAGATTAAGACATAAGACAAACTGTTAATCAAATTGTTACGTTGATACTTATTATACATTCATTCATTCATCCATTATCTGTCAGCCCTTATCCAGTTCCGGTAGTTCCGGAGCCTACTCTGAATCACTGGGCGCAAAGTGGGAACACACCCTGGAGGAGACGCCAGTCCTTCACAGGGCGACACACACACTCACACCTATGGACACTTTTGAGTCGCCAATCCAACTACCAACGTGTGTTTTTGGACTGTGGGAGGAAACCGGAGCACCCGGAGGAAACCAACGCAGACACAGGGAGAACACACCACACTCCTCACAGACAGTCACCCGGAGGCAACCCACGCAGACACAGGGAGAACACACCACACTCCTCACAGACAGTCACCCGGAGGAAACCCACGCGGACACAGGGAGAAGACACCACACTCTTCACAGACAGTCACTTGGAGGAAACCCACACAGACACAGGGAGAAGACACCACACTCCTCACAGACAGTCACCTGGAGGAAACCCACGCGGACACAGGGAGAAGACACCACACTCTTCACAGACAGTCACTTGGAGGAAACCCACACAGACACAGGGAGAAGACACCACACTCCTCACAGACAGTCACCTGGAGGAAACCCACGCGGACACAGGGAGAAGACACCACACTCCTCACAGACAGTCACCTGGAGGAAACCCACGCGGACACAGGGAGAAGACACCACACTCTTCACAGACAGTCACTTGGAGGAAACCCACACAGACACAGGGAGAAGACACCACACTCCTCACAGACAGTCACCTGGAGGAAACCCACGCGGACACAGGGAGAAGACACCACACTCTTCACAGACAGTCACTTGGAGGAAACCCACACAGACACAGGGAGAAGACACCACACTCCTCACAGACAGTCACCTGGAGGAAACACACACAGACACAGGGAGAAGACACCACACTCCTCACAGACAGTCACTTGGAGGAAACCCACACAGACACAGGGAGAACACACCACACTCCACACAGACAGTCACCTGGAGGAAACCCACGCGGACACAGGGAGAAGACACCACACTCCTCACAGACAGTCACCTGGAGGAAACACACACAGACACAGGGAGAAGACACCACACTCCTCACAGACAGTCACTTGGAGGAAACCCACACAGACACAGGGAGAACACACCACACTCCACACAGACAGTCACCCGGAGGAAACCCACACAGACACAGGGAGAAGACACCACACTCCTCACAGACAGTCACTTGGAGGAAACCCACACAGACACAGGGAGAACACACCACACTCCACACAGACAGTCACCTGGAGGAAACCCACGCGGACACAGGGAGAAGACACCACACTCCTCACAGACAGTCACTTGGAGGAAACCCACACAGACACAGGGAGAACACACCACACTCCACACAGACAGTCACCCGGAGGAAACCCACACAGACACAGGGAGAACACACCACACTCCTCACAGACGGTCACCCGGAGCGGGACTCGAACCCCCAACCTTTCTATAAAATAAGTTTAGAATTTTAAAGGGCAAGTGGTGTAATAACTAAAATCACATTTTAATATGAAAGTGGAGATAGTATAACGTGTAAATAAACAGGAATATACAGTAAAAACTGTAAAAACAAACATGATAATTCCTAAAGACTAAAATTACTCTGGTTTAAATGAAACGTTTTATAGTAGAACTGAAGAAAAAAAAAAGTTCCTCATTTAAATAAACAATAAATAAGTTCCTTATTTCATGTGCGAAAACAAAAAGGTTTCTCTGAATTCATGATTTTATACTGATTTCATATTTTTACCCATATCCATGTTTGCTCATTACAATACCCAGCATGCTTCTCAGAGCCACTGGGAACCCCGTGGTGTTCAACCTCTCTGTCAGGACAGCCACTGATCACTGATGCAGGGTAACACCGGTGTGGACCTTGATGAGCCAAATAGTGAGGCAAAGGAAAAGAGAAATTCAGTCTTTATTTAATACAAAATGGATGCCAGAGACATGTTCTCACCTGGAAGAAGTTTGTTGACACCTCTTAGGATGAGGAACTTTGGCTATTTTAAGGTGTACACACATTTTTTATCACCTCCTTAGTAAAGAAAGGAACGGAATCGTCAGCACCAGCTGCACACAAGCTAAGGTCACTATGCTCAGTGCCAGGAGTGGGCTAGAGGGGTGTAAATAACAAAAATGTAATGCATAACATAAACAATTTGATTACTTTTTTGAAAAGCAAGAATGTCTCTACACAGTAAATTCACCAGTGTTAAATCAACACTGAGAGTGTTGACAAGTTTACATTTTTACACTAATGGTGTTAATTTAACTCTGGTAACACTGGTAGCCATGAAATGAGGGGTTGGCCAAAAAACCCAAAGAGCTTCCAGATTGGTGTTTTTTGTTTCGATTGGCTGCATGACCTCATTGTGAGATAGCACCCTCAGAGAACAAATGAAACACGTTCACCTTCCACACAAAGGAGTGTAGCATCTTCACACCTCTGCAGCTTCACTTGATATTGTTAAATGCTGTTCCCAAAATACTGACAGGATACAAGACTTCATAGTCATTTATGATATGTGAAAAAGTATGTTTTTATGTGATTATGATCACATTTATGAAATAATTAATTGTAGTTACTGTTTATTAAAGTAGCAAGAAATAGTCAAGGCGGCATGGTGGCGCAGCAGGTAGTGTCGCAGTCACACAACTCCAGGGACCTGGAGGTTGTGGGTTCAATGCCCGCTTCGGGTGACTGTCTGTGAGGAGTTGGTGTGTTCTCCCTGTGTTTGTGTGGGTTTCCTCCGGGTGACTGTCTGTGAGGTGTTGGTGTGTTCTCCCTGTGTCTGCGTGGGTTTCCTCCGGGTGACTGTCTGTGAGGAGTGTGGTGTGTTCTCCCTGTGTCTGCGTGGGTTTCCTCTGGGTGACTGTCTGTGAGGTGTTGGTGTGTTCTCCCTGTGTCTGTGTGAGTTTCCTCTGGGTGACTGTCTGTGAGGAGTGTGGTGTGTTCTCTCTGTGTCTGCGTGGGTTTCATCCGGGTGACTATCTGTGAGGAGTGTGGTGTGTTCTCTCTGTGTCTGCGTGGGTTTCCTCCGGGTGCTCCGGTTTCCTCCCACAGTCCAAAAACACACGTTGGTAGGTGGATTGGTGACTCCAAAGTGTCCATAGGTGTGAGTGTGTGAGTGAATGTGTGTGTGTCTGTGTTGCCCTGTGAAGGACTGGCGCCCTCTCCAGGGTGTATCCCCCGCCTTGCACCCAATGATTCCAGGTAGGCTCTGGACACACCGCGACCCTGAATTGGATAAGTGGTTACAGATAATTAATGAATGAATGAATAGTCAATACATTTCCAACTATTGTCTACATAAGACTGAATACGGAGGCATGGTAATACACAACTAAACTAAATAGAGATGTTTCCAGAGGTTTCTGAAGATCTGAGAAAGGTGTGTATGACATACAGTCAGCTGCGAGGGGAAATATCATTGTCATCTCAGCTAAAATAATCAGATTGTGCAGTGACAGTGTGTATTATTGTGTTATTGTCTGTCTGGCTGCACTTCACTGATCCTTATCCTCGCAATGATGTCAGTTGTGTATCAGTCAAATCCAGGGAGATGAAGCATATACGGCACTGCACACATTCCTCATTTTTCCCACTGTTTGCACATCTCTTCTTTATTGTCGTCTTTTCCCGTTATTAATATTAAGAGCTCTTGTGATCTGTATGTAGTCTGTGCTCTCTAAATCCTCTCCTGTCTTCTTCTAGATGGAGTTTGGTGCGATAGCTGGTAAACTAGACCTGCTTTTGTGGATATTATAAACTTGGAGTTTTAAAATATATGTCTGCTATGAAGGCATTCATATAAAGGTGTAGATTATACTGTGATTGCTCTAATGTTTTATGGTGGAAAAGTGTGCCATAATGTGATTACGCATAGTCCATTTTCTCTGCTGTTTTGATGGCTCTTAAGTAGTTACAATCACATGAATAACAGTGGGACGAACAAGTGTTTCCTCTCTGCCCCTGAGTGGAAAAGCTCTCTGGGCTGTTAGTGTTCTCACCACAGGGTGTTGATCTGCCCAGTGATGTTGCGTTAGCTGAAGTTCAAAAAAAAGCTATGGCTTGGAGGAAGCCAGTTAGCCTTTGCCCTCTCAGGTTGGTGTCATCATGTGATTGGGTGAGTACAAATCCAAAGGAAATGCCCCAAAATGGGGACATAAATATATTGTCATTACCTTAAATTAAAAGCTAATAACAAATTTGTTTTCACTTAATGTGGCCAAATCTGTTTACCTACTTTTCGCATTGAAACCGAAATGTCTCTACAAAGCCTAAGCCTCTAAATGCAGATCCGAAGCAATGAAGCATGTTTTCTAATGGGTTCCTACTGCACAGGTTCCAGTAATGGAAATAGCCTCCTGGAGGTGAATATTTTCATCCATTTCCAAACCAACATCAATGGAGAGCAGAAAATTGTGGATAATAGTCAAATAACAGCCTGCGAATATTTGTACATTTAGCTTCTTCCCCGTTAGACGGGATAGAGCTGTTGTTACTTTAATGTCCTTAATGTGTTCAGTAAATATGTATCATTTAATTTGTCAGTTAATGCGTGCAGTTCAAAAGGCATCAATTAATTCACCACTGATGCTTTTCACAAGTGCACCCTTAGCAACATACACTGGAAATTTCTTTCAAACTGAATGTTTGTTTTTTCTTAAGCCTCCACATATTTATTCATGCTTTAAATGTAACATGTTTTAACAGTATTTAAACATATGGATTAAAACTATTTAAATGATATATCAGACATTCTGCACACTAGATATCACACTACACCAAAACAAATGCTTCATATTCACCACTCCCTTCCCTTCAGCCACTCTTCCATTCACATTCTCAGCACCGTGCCCAGAAAAGACCCCTGCGGATCACAGATGAGCCAAACATAGCAGATATAATTCTCTGTCAGAGCTGAAGTACAGGTTTTGTTCAGCGTAGGAACATTTGGACGGTCGCTTTCACCTGAACGTACATCATGGACACGAATTTTGAAGTGGGCAAATGTTTTACAGGGTGGGACAAACATTTCCAAATATTACTGCTGCATAGATCGGGTAAAGAAAAGATCACAGCATTACCACAGCTGTTTCCAACACAAATACAAGCCGTGGTGGTACGTGCCTGAGCATGTTGCACAGCAGACTGCAGTCACAGCAGGCTTCAGCAGCATCTCCTTCCTCTTTGAAAAGATCTGGACAATGCAGCGGTGCACAGAATGCTGAGGAAGTACAAAAGGTTTTGTTTCACTTTGATGGACATTGATGTACAGGCTTTTGTTACTCTTACTACTGTAGGGAAACATGCATCTCCTTTGTTAAATATTTGGAATACGGATCCATGAAATCTAGTCTGGGTGGGGGACATGGTGACAGGTAGCGTCACTGCCACACAGCTGTTCCAGTGTCTCAGGGTCCTAAGTCTGTGAGAGGTTAGTGTGTTCTCTGGGAGTGAGTGGGTGATTGTGTGGGTCAGGCCCAGTGGCAGTGCAGTGACAGAGGGATGTAAACCCCTAATTACTGGCCTGTGGAACTGTGGAACCGTGTTCTCTGAAGTATTGAATTTCCAATACAGTTCACTTTAAAAGGCTTTTAACTGCCAAATTGGCCTTCACTTTTGAAATGTAAACTTACTGCAGTTCATTTTGGTCGATGTATTGCTTCTTTGATGATGGTCTATGATGCTCGGTGACGTGACGAACGTTCCTCTGTTCTCTCTCCTTTAAAAAAGCTAACACGTTCAGTGCAGTTTTGCATATTTTACACCTTTATGAGCCGAGGAGATGACAGACTTGTCTTTGCTCGAAAGTTACATAGAAACATTGTCACCTTGAGCTTCCACAATATTCTTCTGCTTTCTGTCTGCTTTTTGTCAGAGATGCTTCACAGAGCTTCTGCTTTTTACCTTAGATTTTCTAGATGCGTTTCTAGTGCTTTCTTCCAGGAATGAAGTAAATGTTGTCTTTGTTACTCGAGGTTTGGTTCCAGTAACTTGAACTGTCTGAAGAAGCTTGGAGTTTGTGAATGCTTTTAGTGGTCAAGGCATAGGTTAACAATTGTGACCAGATCCTTACAAAATGTATTGCCCTTTGATGTCATGGATATGGACGGAATGGGAATGAGGAATGAAAATGGAAAGCATTGATGAATGCATAAAATTTGTAAATGTTAAAAAAGACATGTTCTTTACAAACATACACAACCCACAGCCCAGAGTTTGGAGCGATGTGACATTGCAGTGGGTGTGATGTGATGTTAGCTCCTTTGGCACGGTAATCGAGTCTTGTGTAGTACATTTGTTGGGACTTAAGTAACCTTTTTTATTGTTACTATTTTTCTACTATGCAATTTTCCATTTTCTATGTTATTAACCTTATTATTAATTATTATTTATTGTTATGGAATGGTCTCGTATATCAGTTGGACCGCAAGTAGAACAGCAGTTTTAGATTGCAGGTAATGGAGATCCTAAAACTGTCAGGGCTGCGCAGGGAGGACGAGGAGACAGATATAAACGCAAGGAATTTTATTTAACACAGATAGAATCAAAATAAACACGGGTAGTAAAGACAAAACTAACTAAACAGAGCTTAACAAGGACAGACAAGGATGGTGTAGACACGTGTGAACAGAGAGACAGTGATACACATAACTACACACACAACACCAGACAAGGGAGCACTGAAACAAAGGGACTATATAAGGACAAGACAAACGAGGAACACCTGGAGACAATAACGAGTGGGGCTATGGCGGAACCAGGGCGGAGACAGGAACAACAACAAACAGGGCCATGTGCACTTGGTGGGGTAAACAGACAGGACTGGACCAGGATGTGACTAAAACAAAAACATAAAATATAAAAGATAAATATTAATAGTTAATTTGTTATTATTCGGGTGTAGTTATAAAAACATGTTCTACATCTATAAAATAAAAAATACAATAAAATAAAAAAATAAAATAAATAAAATACAAATGGTGAAAAAATAACAGAAACAACCTGAATTTTTCCCAAACATAATTTGGGAAAAAAGAAAAATGAAATAGATCTCACAGGGCCCTAAACATAGGTCTTCCAAAGCAACAACTAGACAACACCCCTGGTAATATTTGTTGGCCCAGGGGTTGGAATTGGAGGAGATATCACTGCCATAAATCCACAGCCAATCAGAACTGCTCCTGCTGTTCTTCTCCTCATTTTCTCTGGTTGAGAGGACGGCGGCGAAGACACACACATCTCCAGCCTGTTTTAAAAATGGCCTCAGGTTCTGAGCAGTGTAAACACAGAGAAATATTAACTGCAGAGGATATCAGAATACGAACACAAATGGTTCTTGAGCACACAGGGTAAATCTGAGGAAGCGAAGCGAAGAGCTGCCTTACAGCAGTCTGCAAGCGATAGCAACACACAGCCCTGTATGTTTGCCATGTTAAAATCAGAGTGGGCTTTAGCAGTGCTGATTGTTTATTTAAGGCAGAAAATGGCAGGGTACGCTCATGTTTTGTTGTATAATGCTAGCTGTGTCCAAAATCTGTCCACTCAGTGGACATCTTGCAAATGTCCCCAGGCAGTTCCCTCCAGTCATGGAAGATTAGGACTGTAGCCTTTTGAATGGAGAGTGATAAACCTGAAATGATAAGCCACACACTGGTAAAATAAGATGAAAAAACGGCATGAAACTGCAACAAAACACACACACATTGCGTTTGTTCAGATTGTTGTGGTGGGAAGTGGGACTTTCTTGGTAAATAGAAGTCATGCTGAGTGTTATGTGTTTCCCATTCAGTTTTCAATCAGTAAACTGTCTCTTCCTCCTTTATAACGTTGAGCCTGCAACTAGGAAATATTTAGTAATCAAGGCTCCCAAATAAATCCCTCTGCCCAAACACATCCGAGTTAATTCATCTGTTAAATTCCAGGGTGGTCAATTACTGGGTCTGTTTGTGGAGGGAGAGCATCAAGCTGTGCCGGACGAAAGACTTCCCACTCTGACACTGTTATTTTTAAGACAGTAGCAGCGGCAGAGCTGAGCGATGAGTGGTTTCATCACAAAGCTTTCAAGGAAAGCTAGAGGTGATAATTGACGGCGGTCTATGATTGGCTCCCAAGAGTTTGTTGCTTTTCGTTGTGCTACAATGAACTGGAGAAAGCTGTCTGTGTTTTTCCAAATGCTAACAACGTTTAAAATAAAGCTCTATGTATAGAAAGCATAAAGGGGACATGTTCTATTATTTTTTCCACAAGTGAACGCAGTTCTAGGGTCTTAATGAAGCATATGTGACCTGCTTTGGTCAAAATGCCACACAAATCAAACATCACGGCAGCATTTTCTCCCTGTCTAAACAGCCAAATGCCAAGGTAAGCACATTAATGTGGTGATCTGGAGCCTACCAACCCACACACTATGAAACAAGTTGTTCTGATTCTGCTCTACTCAATATCTGCTATCAATACAGAGACTTTAAAATGGTCCCGCCCCCTTGTCTGAGCCTCTCCAATCACAGCGCTTGGCCCGTGTTAATGTGAGAGCAAAAATACTATGTTTAAAAGCAGCAAAACAAAAACAAGTGCGGAGAAATAAGAGCACAAGGAACAGCTGCTTATAACCGGGCTCTTCGAACAAGGGTGTTCCTTGTGGTATTTTGACCAAAAAATGTAATAGACATTTTGTTAAAGCAACATATTTGTATTTTTGCTCCTGGGCTCCCTCTAGAGGTTGCAGAGTGTAATTCATATTTGTTCTGTCCTGGAATCAAAGGGGTGAAGGCTATGCATTCCTACCCTCCTCTAATTGTTACATAGTGCTGTTTTTACAGTGCTGAGCCCAGAGAAACAATGGCACAGGGCCTACTCTGTTTTTTTTTCTTTTTTTTGTTTTTGTGTGTGTGTTTTTACAGTTTATTGGAGAATCGTAATGATTTTAAGGTAAAAACACTAGCGTTGCTTTGAAACCCCAGAATTCTGTTACCTTTAAGAAGACCTTAAATTCTGACAGAAGATTTATTCATTCATTCATCCATTATCTGTAACCCTTATCCAGTTCAGGGTCGCGGTGGGTCCAGAGTCTACCTGGAATCATTGGGCGCAAGGTGGGAATACACCCTGGAGGGGGCACCAGTCCTTCACAGGGCAACACACACTCACACATTCACTCACACACTCACACCTACGGACACTTTTGAGTCACCAATCCACCTACCAATGTGTGTTTTTGGACTGTCACCTGGAGGAAACCCACATGGACACAGGGAGAACACACCACACTCCTCACAGACAGTTACCTGGAGGAAACCCACATGGACACAGGGAGAACACACCACACTCCTTACAGACAGTCACCTGGAGGAAACCCACACGGACACAGGGAGAACACACCACACTCCTCACAGACAGTCACCCCGAGCGGGAATCGAACCCACAACCTCCAGGTCCCTGGAGCTGTGCGCCACCGTGCCGCCCCAGAAGATATATAAACAGTTGAATTCTGAATGTGTTTTTTTGTTGTTGTTGTTGTTGTGAGTCTCATGGTGTGGCAAATGTCTTCTTTGCAAAAGTAAGATGGTTTGCTGATTGTAGCTGTGAAAATCGATCTTAAAAAATAGACTCAGTTCTGGGAATAAGTCTCTCAGGTAAAGGATAGCACAATGTGTGACTTTTTGTTAGCTCTTAGAGATACAAACATGTCCTTTTCTGTCCGTCTAGATATCGATAAACACTGAAGTATAGCAGAGACGTGCAGTGTCTTTTTGCCTGTGGATATCTTTAAACAATTGTTCACACTTCGAAGCAGGGGATGTAACGTTTGCCATATGGTTTTAATTGTGTTGTCGATCTGTTGTCGAGACGTCTTGGTTCATAAACAGTGGTGACAGCTTAATTACATCTCACACCTTCTTGACTGTACTTGTCTGAGCTGTTTGCTGCATTGTATGCTACTGGAGTTTTGACAGTCTTGAGCATCAGTTTTGTTTGGTTGGTGTTTCCAGCAGTTGTTGTTGTTGTTATTTCTCAGGGTGATGTACTTTTAAAGACTCAGAAGGCGAGGCAGAGTTAGTCAACAATGCTTTGTATGTAGCAGCTATGCTGTATTTATTTTAATCACATTGGAAATTATTTTAATTTGAATGTAGCTAATGTTCAACCAAGGAAACCTCTTCCTTCACAAACCCCTGGCTGTGTTTTTGCATGTTGTTATAGTTTAGCTGCTGTTAATATCAGTAATCATATCTGAGCAGTAATCGTTTTTAACCTTCCTCTTGTGTTAGGGTCTTGACCGACCTGTTTTTAGGTTTTAAATGTGTACAAGTGCTCCATAAATGTGTTTATTGCATCAAGACTTATTGACTTTGTCAGGAACTTCTATTTCAACAACATAATATATTTTTTTTTACTAAATTATAAAATACTCTTGTTAAAATTATGGCTTTTCTGTTGCAAGTGTCAATTTCGACCCAGGTATAATTTTAAATCAGAAAACAAAAACAAGTGCCAAATCTGGACTCATAAACACACTATACACCAACAGTCTACAGCTGGCTCCTCCTACAACCACTGGAGCTTCAGTTAGGGGCTTCTGTCTTTGTCTGTTTCACAAAACAAGGAAAGACAGACTTGTCCAGACATGTAAGGCCCAGTCAGGTTAGAGTTGGTATTTTGTATCGTGTACATCTCCAGTTTACAGTACTCAACAATGAACAATTAACACCAATCCTTTCATGGAAAAGGAAGAATAACAAGGTCAACAAGAGGGAAAACACAGATTGGTTGATAATTAATTGTTTTTAGGGTGTTCTTATGGCTGATTTAAGACACGGGCCAAAACCGACCCATTAACATAAGAGATGGTAACAGAAAGCTAACACAGGAGGAAGGTTAATGAATAAGAGCCATGTCCAGCCAAAACCATGTTCATTTCTTTAGCCGTACAGATCACTTGGGTGGCTGCTGGAATTGGGAGTGATGGGCCAACAGGGGGCGCTGTCCCTTGGTTTATGTGGATCTCAGTGCCCAAGAACAGTGACTGGAACACTACAGAACAAATGACAACATCCTTTGAGCGAGATCCTGACTTTCTCTGAGGTCTTGAAAGCTCCCTGGACATTTCCTGTTACCCCCGATGTCCAGCTAGATCACCATTGTGGTCACTTTTGGCTTCCTCATCGTCCGGATATTCAATGAATTTGCTTAGCAACACAATCTGTTCTCCTCTCTGCCTAATATATGATGTGTGGTGGGGATACAGATGCAAATATTGCCTTTGTATCATCCATGTGGACTAACTAAATTTCCAAATAATATAAAGCACTTCAGGGGGCTAGAAAAAACAGTGTATAAATGTAACTACACAAGAGAGAACTAGAAACAAGAAAGAGAACTGCAGTCGTAGACGAGCTAGGAGCTGATCCAGAGCATTGTGCTTTTGTCCACATCTTCAACTCTGAGGCCAGTGTGCTGTATCATACAGAGCAGGGAGTCATAAATGAAGTTATATAGACACCCCCAATACACACCCCACCGCCTGCCACATAGACAAATTGGAGAGGGTTTCAGGGGCATTCTCGCAGCTATTAGTGGCTTGATGACTGGTGAATAACAATAATTCCTAATGATACTTTGTTCCAGAGACGACCGGAGCAGCTGTGATCTTCAGCACTGCTGAGCTCATATTCATTATCACATCAAAGACAGTCGCAAAACAACATTACTGTACACCCCCCCCCACCCCACCCCCTACGCACACACACCCATCTCCACTGTCCTCTCTCCCTCTCTCTCTCTCCACGGCTCCCCTAGCTCCCCCACTTCCTCCGCTCTCACCATCATCATTAAAGATGACGTATGAAAAATTGTCGTATTTTTTAGCATTGACATGTTTTATTACTTAGTGCTTTGCAGTCAAGATTTATTATCTTGGGTTTATAATTACATAATCATTGGGGCTCCCCAGTGGTGTGGCGGTCTATGCTTACACTGCCTCACACAGCCCACCTGGCCTTGCTCTCTGTGGTGGGTAGGAAGGACCACCCTCTTCGCACATCTCTGCCTCGTGGTGCTAGCTGACACAGGGGTCTGTAGCTGCTGTGACCGACCAGGGGCAGTGTGTCAGAGGATGTTTAGTCTGTTATGGTTAGTTTACTTGAGACTCCTCCACCTGTTTGTGATTGGTCCAAGTACAGATTTATCAGTTCTGAGACTCCTCCCCCTCGTTGTAATTGGTCTATAACACAGCCTACTTACTTCTGAGACTCCTCCCCCGATTGTAATTGGTCTATAACACATCCTATTTACTTCTGAGACCCCCCCCCCCCTCATTGTAATTGGTCTATAACACATCCTATTTACTTCTGAGACCCCTCCCCTAATTGTAATTGGTATATAACACATCCTATTTACTTCTGAGACCCCTCCCCTAATTGTAATTGGTCTATAACACAGCATATTTACTTCTGAGACTCCTCCCCCTGATTGCAATTGACTGTTATCATTGACTGTGTCCGAACATTATCTTTGTTCACTGTTCCCTATATTACTCACTATGTAGGGTGCTATTATCCATCCATCCATCCATTATCTGTAACCGCTTATCCAATTTAGGGTCGCGGGGGGTCCAGAGCCTACCTGGAATCATCGGGCGCAAGGCGGGAATACACCCTGGAGGGGACGCCAGTCCTTCACAGGGCAACACAGACACACACACATTCACACCTACGGACACTTTCAAGTCGCCAATCCACCTGCAACGTGTGTTTTTTTTTTGGACTGTGGGAGGAAACCGGAGCACCCGGAGGAAACCCACGCGGACACGGGGAGAACACACCAACTCCTCACAGACAGTCACCCGGAGCTGGAATCGAACCCACAACCTCCAGGCCCCTGGAGCTGTGTGACTGCGACACTACCTGCTGCGCCACCGTGCCGCCGGGTGCTATTATAGAGAACTGAATTTAAGGCAGGTAGTGAACGGTTTCCGACACTAACTCATGTGGGGTTTTACCAAACAACACAACAAAGTATGGGTATTTGCTATCCACTACTGTACATGGGTTGTACACTATTTTTTTGTGGTGCATTGTGGGATTGTTTTGAGTTTTTGTGTCCAAAACTGTGCCCTATTTACTATAAAGTGCACTTAGTATATAGAGTCCATGTCATCTGTTCTGAAATATGTTTGTAATTGGTTGTTATCACCGAGTCATTGGTTTTGAGGCTCCTCCCCCTGTTTGTGATAGCTTCTAATCACTGCTATCCATGCTAAGACTCCCCTGGTTGTGATTGGTCCTAAACTTTCTGTAATATATTTTGACTCGTCCCCCTTGGTCCCAATCACTGTGTCATTCTTTCTAAGACTCCTCCCTCTAATTCTGATTGATCCTAAACACTGTGACTGTTCTGAGACCTCTTGTTAATTGTGATTGTTCCTAATTGTTATCTTCTCAGTTCTGAAGAGGATTTAAAGTGATAATAACAAATTGTCCAAGTCTTTTTTTATATTATTTCCAGCAGCAGGTTTGGCGGTAGTTCAGCTGTGTTGAGTTCTATCAGCTTTTGAAGTTCACTGCCAGCTTTGCAGTGGTTAAAGATTAAATTGGCCTGTTAATTCTTAAATCCGATGGATGGCAGCCAAACCACTAAACACAAATATGTCTCTAAGAATGTGATAAGATGGCTCCTAAATGTTTTGCAGGCTTCTCCTTCACACTAAATTACATGGCTGCGCAGTTAACAGTGAACTACTTTTACAGCAGGTTGCTGTATTTTTTAATCCCTTCAAAAATCCAGGATATTAATAATAAAACTACAGAGCAGTCCACTTGAAAGGAATGATGATGGATGATTCACAGCACTAACTGCTTAAGTACATTTACATAAATATCCACTAAGCTGACCATCAGTATAGTTACAATAACAGCTCCCAGTGACACTGCTCATATTCTGCATTGGTAAAAGTCTATAAATTCAGCCCATCACTGAAAGATTTTAATCCAGGGGATGTGGCCTGTGGTCAGGAGTCCAAGGGACCATCACCAGCATTGTGAGAAGCCTGGTTTTGTACATATTTGACTAAAAGACCATCCCAGAGGATTCATACAATGAATAGTGAATAAGTGTTGACCCATCATGAATGTACACATGAGTTTCTGGTGCCTACCAAGTGTGGAAAAGAGCTTTAACCCTGCCTTTCTACTTAACCCTAACCCTAACCCTAACCCAACTAAAGATCAAAGCAGATTACCACAGAAGACTTTCCCACAACAGTTTACAGCACTCTTTCTGTAGTCCCTCTTCAACGGCAAACTGGACGCATTGTGTGGATTTACTAAAACAGCGCCACCAGTGGACTGGAGTGCTCTTGTAGTGATTGTAAAGTTACTGGGACTCATAACATGGTTTCCTTGTGTAAGTGTTATAGTATATATTTATATATATATAATATATTTTCATTTCTACTTTTCGTCGATTACACACTGGTTTCCTGAGATTTTGTTGCGTTAATTGTGACATTTTAGGGAACAAAAAAAATCACTTTTTCAGTGATTGGGTAAAAATTAGGTACCTAGAGCCTACCAACCCACATACTGTGAAACAAGTCCACCAAGTCCACCCTGCACAGTTCATACACTGTTCTTCTGACAGTGTAAAATCGTAGTGTATTTCCAGCCATGTTCGTTTGATCTAACTGAGGTTTTACCGTATTTTACTGTTTTACTGTAAACGATAAATGACTCTGAACTGTGAAATGAAAACCAACACAGGGCTCACATTTCAACGTCTGTACATCTGTGAGGAAAAAGACAGTGAGTGAGTGAATTAGGAAAGAAATACTCTATTAGGAATGTTGGTTCTGTTTAAAATGTGTACAATTTATTTTCCATCCTTCATCCAGAAATAATCAGTTTGCTTGTGCAGATGAATATTTAATTCAGAGTCATTTTGGAGCATTTCAACTGGTCATCATTTAGTTTTCACACAGAGTGAAGGACAACCGCTGTGTTCAAACGATGTAGTAAACTAAAAATCAGCAAAAATGAAGATACGTGTTTTTCTTTGGACACCGACGGTATATAAATGACCTCTCCTCTGATTGGCTGCCAATATGTAAATGCATTGGTTTTCGGTGACATTACAAATACAGTCAGTTCAATGTAGGATGTTTTCAGGAAACTAGACAAATTTGTGTTGGTTTTCTGAAAGGAAACAAGCCTTTGTTATGATGCCAGCAGAGCACTGGGGTTGAGCTCTTGTTGTATCCTCAACCCTGTAACCTGAGGAATGCCAAAAAGAAGGAAGAAAACATCAACAACCACAAAAAAATATCACTTTGATCCACCCAACCCCAGGCCTACCCTTCCACTATTCTCTCCAGGACTCTGAGAGGCAGGATCCCAGAAGTGCTCTGCATTACCAGGAGGATGGGGTGAGAGAGAGAAAGAGAAGGAGGCAACACTGTTCTGTCTGTTCTCTCTCTCTCTTCTTATTAAAGGATGTGGCGTTTGGCACAGGCTTTGTTTGTTTGTATTCATCTGACGCTCAGCCGTGGCCTTAATTTCCCCTCATTAAAACCCGGGAGGATTTTGTTTGTCCTTCGCTTGGCTTTAATCTGCCTGAAATCCCCGCCTGCCTCCTTTGATCTTCATCTGCTGAGACGAGGATCGGTCCTCATCAGTGTGAGACCCCCGTGCCCCCCGTTCCGCCCTTCTCATCCCCCTCTTCCATCCCTCCTTCTCCTCTTTATCCCTCTCCCACCAGATCGCATCTGTTTCTCAGCAGAGAGGAGGCGGTGACCTGCGCTGTCTCTGCGTGTGGATTTCGTGCAAATGAGACGCATTAGGCTGCGAGGACATCCATCCAAGTTTACGGAAGGACATCCATTCGGTTTACTTTTCAGGATTTGGAGGTCACAGCTAACGGCAAGGTGCTGGATTTGAATTCTCCCTCACTGGGAGCTAATTAAAATAAGTTCAGCCTGTGTACGAGATGGTTCATTAGCTTTGAATTGGATCAGATGTTAAGCTCTTGTCTTATGGAATGAAAACTATGTTGTTTACACGAGGCTGATATGAAACAACCACCCGGCCAGCATTGCGGAGTAGGTCTTAATTAATCTGCAGTTATCCGATTATTCAAGTGAGGGTGTAAACAGCATATTAAGATTAAGGCCTAGAAATCTGATTATAAAATGATAATAAAGAGCTGGATCTTTGCTCAGTAGTCTGACTTCTCAGAGCATGTGTTCCTACTGTCTGTGCATGCAGGGAAAACATAACCACACAGAGAGACGAGCCGTTCTGAACAAATCCTGTAGTTCTGAACTCTCTTTCGTCATTCTGTGTCTGAAAATGTATTGCGTACCATTTGCTCCCACCAGTCCTTACAACGAATGTGCGTCCAGCCAGCGTTCAGCACAGTTCTCTGTCTGTAACAAGCTGCAATACACTGCATTCAGGAGAAGCTTCTTGTTCCAAAAAGCTCATCTCTGTCTTCACAGCAGAATAGAAAAAGCAGTACCACTTTAAAATAAGACTACACTCATAAAGCTTAATACATGTTTATACATTAGTTTGTAAACACCTTATATGTCATTAATAATCATTTGTAACACAGGGATAAAAAGGCGTCCTCCTTTTGTCTAACAGTGAATGTGTCAGGACTGTGAATTTAGTCGGTTCATATGTTATAAATCTATATAAATCTGTGTCTAAAAACCTGGTAGATAAAGGGTTAAACATATTAACAAATATGTGCTGAAGCTGATGGCACTGAAGTCGACTGATGGAGAAGACAAAGTAAGATAAGTATCGTGTGATTGGAGGTTTAATAGTGTAAATGGATGTGGGTTCACTATTTGGCAAACAGCAGCTTTTAATTTTACGGTAAACGTCCGTATTTTGAAATGAGGCAAAATAACATTATTTAATGGTAATTTGCTGGAAACTTTAGTTTGTTTTATTAATACTAATACAAATACTATTTTTACAGTATATCTATGTGTAATAAATGATGCATTTACAATCTAATTAATAACCATTAACAGATTGTAAACCATTTACAAATGTATCCCAGTAAACAATTAACCATTGATTCAACGTTGAAATAACGTAATGACTGCCGTCTAATCAACATTCTCTTAAGGTGGAAAATTAAATTTGAAAAGACGCCCAAACACAGACATTGAAAAGACGACTATTAGACGTATTTTGGACGTCCATTGACGTTATTAATTGGTCGCAAAATAAATTACTTGTATAAAACGCGTTTTGGACGTCCACTGACGTTATCGATTGGTCACCACTTAACTAACTTATTAAGATGGATTTTGGACATCCATTGACGTTTAAAATATGTCCTTGACGGACAGACTA
The DNA here is from genome assembly GCF_029633855.1 of Hoplias malabaricus. Taxonomy (NCBI): domain Eukaryota; kingdom Metazoa; phylum Chordata; class Actinopteri; order Characiformes; family Erythrinidae; genus Hoplias; species Hoplias malabaricus. The sequence continues at coordinate 26,564,515 of NC_089815.1, read as the reverse complement.
CTTTTAGACCTATTTTGAACGTCCAGGGACGTTCCTTGTTTACTGGGATGTATGCAGTAGGGTACAGTAGGGTAATTTTCCCACAAAGATACTTCCGACATACCCTTGAGAGGAGCCCCAGCGACTTCTTTTCTACATAATCACTTACACAACCCTTAAAAGCAAACAGATCAACGTAATCTTTGCTCGGCTTTGTTGGTTTGCGTCTCCTGTTCCAGAAAAGCTTGTGTTTACACAGCCGCCCTGTCGATCTCTGACACGACGAGTGGAAACGCTGCTGAAACCCAGTAATCGCTCATTAATCTCTGTCACTAATCAGAGACATCACAGTGGCCCGTCAGATGAGAGAAGGATCCCAGGAGCTATAAACGGCCCCGGGCTGTCGGACTAAAACAACAGCCGTGATGTACATTAATGAGACAGGAGTGTGTGAAGTGCGTGCTGGGATTGTGCACATCCCTTTTCACTTCTTATCTTCCTCTTATCGTCTTTTGCTTTTTAACCCTTCGACGTCTCTTCAAAGTGTTATTACATGCTTTTTGCTTCGCTGTTTAAATATAATCACGCTGAGCAGATTAATCGCATACTAATGTGGTAAAGTACAATGGGCAAATGAGGGTAGGGGCATAATGCTTTCAGACAGATGAATGAATGAAAGCTGTTAACATTCTGCCCTGCTCTGGGGGATGTGGGTAAAATGGTGAACAGGTCCAGTTCACCTCGACTTTGGATCAAGAATGTGAGAGAAGATGTAGGAGATTTTATATATAACTAAGTGGCCACACCCATTTTTACAATGTGTACTAAATGTAATCTGCCCTTATAAAAGGGGCACTAAATATATTTGTGAATTTTCACGTGGATTTCTAGCAGCCGTTCATAAAAGTCAACATTAAAAATAACTTTTCCATAAACCTCACTTTGCATTGGACCGTAAACTTAAGCATAAAGCTAACTTTAGACTCAAAATTTTTAGTAATAACTGTGTTTTGTGCTGATGTTACATTATCACTAACACCTAACCATAACCATAACCATAATCTATATCTCCAAGTTTCAAAAGAGTATAAGCAGCAGTGTCTTGAAATGGTGTGAGTGACGGGGTGATTGTGTGAGTGAATGAATGAGTGTGTGAAACTGATCCAGACAATAGACAGACAAATGAATGAATGAATGAATGAATGAGTTAATTAAGTAATCCATTGATGAATGAACGAATGAATGAATGATTTAATTAAGTAATCTATTGATGTATGAATGAATGAATCAATGTATGAATGAATGAATGAACGAATGAATGAGTTAATTAAGTAATCCATTGATGTATGAATGAATGAATGAATGAATGAATGAATGGATGGATGGATGGATGATGGATGGATGGATGGACGAATGAATGAATGAACGAATGAATGAATGAATGAATGAATGAATGAATGAATGACATGATCCCAAATGTATTTTTTTGTTGTTTTTGTTGTAAATGCTTTATTACAACTCTAAATTGGAGTTCACACTTTGGAGAACTTTTGGAGAACACTTTCCCTGCCTCACTTCCCTTTTTTCCAGACCTTTCACATTTTCTGCCTCCTCACCATTAGCAACATCCCCTCAAACTTCTCCTATTTACATCCCCCCCATCTCCCCCCACACACTTCTATCTCCAGCTCTTCCTTTTTCCTCCCACTCTTTCTACCCACAGAGTCTGGGTGATTGCAGCCCTGGTGCTGCAGGTTGTGTTTGATAGGCCGCAGCCGGTATGAAGGAGCAGGGCAATAACGGCTGACCTTTTGAATAATGACCATACGGGCGGGTCAGAACCTGTCTCCAGGGGGAGGGCGGGTCCTGATGCTTTGGGACCAGCGCAGAGATTCACCTTTACAGCCGCCAAACTCACCTTAATCTCCATCATCCACACTCTTCAAATGCCGCCGGTGCTCGGTGCTGCAGCCGGTTTGTTAGAAAAATATCATTATGCCCTCGTCACTGGGCGTCCTTATGAAGGAGTGCTCACTGTGTCACTTAGAGCCCAGGATTCTGCTGTAAGTTAATGTGAGAAAGTGTGTGTGTGTGTGTGTGTGTGTGTGTGTGTGTGTGTGTGCGCTGGTGGGAGGATATTTTGCTAAAATGTAGATTGAAGTTCTGGATTAAAATGTGAAAAGGTCCATTAGAGGCTTGTGATTTGAGCGAAGTGTTGAGGGGGAGTTGTATATGAGGAGAACTGACCATATGGGCAGCAAATATTTTTCAAAGAGGATGTTTCAATTATAGATGCTGTAAAATGACCTTTTCATGCAAGGGCTTTGAAACTTCAGGAGAATTATGGACTCCTGTAGGGAGAGAGCGAGAGATAGAGAGAGAGAGAGAGAGAGAGAGAGAGAGAGAGAGAGAGAGAGAGAGAGAGAGAGAGAGAGATGAATCACGAGTGGCTGCATATATTTGGAAAATAGCATTAGGCTTAATTTGTCAAACATCACTGATCCTTAGAAGTTGAGTTATTTATATGAGGTTACTAACCCTAATATGTTTTATTAATAATGGTGTCAAAGTTGACATTTATAATAGGTTTTTAAAACTAACTTAAATATTATATTTTATTAATACATTTTCATAGTTTGTCCCTGTGAACCATCCGTAGAAGCCAACTGAAGCCTGAAAAATTCTGCTACATCAATCAGAAACACCCTAACCTCAGAGGCAGTACCTCTATGTCGTTTTAGTGTAACTGTATATCAGAGTAAACGGCTATAGCATGTGTCATCAGAATTTCAGTGTGATTTAATGGCAGAAATTACACTGTAAAAATTTATTGTAAATTTTACAGTAAAATACTGGCAGCAGAGTTCCCAGGCATTTACCGTATTTTTACAGGAACACTACTGCATTTCAGATTTACAGCATATTGCTGTAACTGAATAATACAATAATTTACTGTAAATACTGCGATTTACAGTAAAATACTGGCAGCAGAGTTCCCAGGCATTTACCTTATTTTTACAGGAACACTACTGTATTTCAAATTTACAGCATATTACTGTTATTGAGTATTACAATAAAATACTGTAGCAGACTTGCTGTAAATTTACAGCATTTTTTTAATGTGTACATTATAAATGAATTGTTCTACAAACTGCTGAATTAATTATTAACAACACATTCTTTCAAAACTATTTGACACTCAATTATGAGCTATTACAATGTAGTTACATACTTATTACAATGAAATTTAATTTACGTTCAGTACTGAGGGTTTAAAGTGTAATTATTATGAGATTCACAATAATACTTTAGAACAAAAATAATAAATAATCTATAATAGCACATTTTAAATTAAACGTAATACAATTTTAATATGCAGATAAAGTTTTAATATCTGTAGTTTATAATAAACACTTTATGACTTAAACCTCTGAAGGTTACTTGAGTGAATCTGACTTAAGTTTTTCTAGACTCTTATGGTTTATAAAGCATTAAGAGACAGAATGGTGTTATAATGGAATCCATTTTTCTTGGAAGTCTAAATGGGTTTGTATTTCATGTTGAAATGGATTTTGAGGCCCGCTCCCAGTCGGATAATGACTCAAGGACAATTCCTTTTCTTCGTTGAGTAACGTGCTTTGAGTTGTAGGATCTTTGCGGGTTCCAGCACTTTGAGCAAATTCATCTCTAATCTGTGCGTCTGATAATTAAATCCGGCCCAGGCTTTATGTGCTCTGTAGCGTCTCTCAAGGCCAGATGCTCCTCTGGGAAATTAGCTTTGTTTACTCAAATATCCTCGAGCTGACAACACTTATCATCAGTGATTACGGAGATAAGGTTTCTTGTTTATTCATTTCCGCACATAAGCAAGGGTCCACTGTACAAACTGTATGGAGAACTTCTTGAGAGATTGGGTTGCCAGATAACCCTCTGTTTTAAGCTGGAACAGGATCAGACGCTGCTGAAGAAAGGCCTCAAACAATGTAAAAGCTCCTCTTATCTACAATTACCTTCAGTTTATCTACAGACCGCTGAGTAGCCAAGGGACGTTCTTGCTAACGATGCACTTTTCAGCGAAGAGGTCCCGTCTTATCCAGCCTTTTCCTTTCCACAAAGAGACAGACGGAGCAGTGGGTTTTAAAAGCAAAGTACACCAGGCAAAGCCCACAGGATTCCAAGGCAGTTCTATTGGACCAGCATCTGCTTAGACCCACAGGATGAAAAACACTGCTGACCAGCATTAGGGCCCGCTTTAGTTTCAGAGCCATGGGAGGGAGCCTCCAGCCTTCTTCAGCCTTTTCATTCAGGGGCAGAGAGGGAGCGGGCTTTTTTTTTTTTTTTGAGAATATATATATTTGCCTTTGTGTGTGTGTTTGTGTGTGTGTGTGTGTGTGTGTGTGTGTGTGTGTGTGTGTGTGTGTGTGTATGTGTGTGTTTGAGACAGAGATCAAGAGCAAGTATACTATGCATATGAGCTACACAGAGAGGGACAGAGAGAGAGAGAGACAGAGAGAGAGAGAGAGAGAGAGAGAGAGAGAAGAGAGAGAGAGAGAGAGAGAGAGACAGAGAGAGAGAGAGAGAGAGAGAGAGAGAGAGGGAGACACAGAGACAGAGAGAGAGAGAGAGGTGTATTGTAGAGAGAGAGAGGGGGAGCAAGAGAAAGAGGTGTATTGGACAGAGAGAGAGAGAGAGAGAGAGAGAGAGAGAGAGAGAGAGAGAGAGAGGTGTATTGGAGAATGAGACACAGAGACAGAGAGAGAGAGAGAGAGAGGTGTTTTGTAGAGAGAGAGAGAGGGGTGTATTGGGGAGAGTGAAAGAGAGTGGTTTATTGGAGAGAGAGAGAGAGAGAGAGAGAGAGAGAGAGAGAGAGAGAGAGGGAGGAAGAATATGGGGGAGACTTCGAGAGAGAAGGAGAAAAGAGAGAGGGAGAGAAGCAGAGAGAGGGTGGGAGTGGACAGTGGGCAGTTGAGCGCTGAGTGATGGTCAGGAGTATGTGGGAGAGGCAGGTGGTCTAAACAGGGCTGTATTTTTTTTTTTTTACTCGGCTCCACAGAAAGTGCCATAAAGTGCTTACTCCACGGAAACAGGAGAGAAGCTCAGATTGCTCCCTGGACACGGCTAATGGCTCCCTGACCTGCTGTTCGTCCTGGTGCTTTTCCTGCATTATGAGCATATTCCGGAGTCCCGGGCCTAATGTGAACCAGCTTCATTAAAGCGCCTCGTCTGCGCGAAGAGGGCGAGAAGACGGAAACACTGGGATGAGATAATGCCACACATTAAAGGTTCCTGTCCTCACCGTGGAAGATTATGCATGGCACGTTCCTTGGAGAACGCTCGGCAGCGGCGGGAGTACCTCGTGTCTGTCTCAATATTGCGGAGGAATTAGGTGGGTGGGGGGCTGCTGTATTCTGAATCCCATTATTGGTCACTTTAGAACTCTGGATGACTGATGGACCCCCTGGAGAGGAACTGAAGCGGCACTAATTCACCTGCCGCCGCTACAGGAAATTTCCTCTCTGACCAATATATCTGACCGTTCTCTGGCACCTCCCGTCCATTCTCATACTTTATACATACTGTGGGAAATAGTCTACATGTCCAAAAGTGTCTGGACAGCACTTTCTATTGGTATAGCTGGTATAATGTCTATGGAAAAGCACTGGCAGTAGACTGGACACTGAAGAGTAGCCACATGTGTGCTTATGGTCAAACGTTTGCCAGACAGATACATGGTCCAGTCCCTGAGTTGAGGTGGCATTTGTGATCAAGAATGGATCATCAGACAACATGTATCCACATGAACACAGAGCCAGTGGTCATTTCAGGTGGCCTGGGGCATGGTTGGCTTTCTCATGATTGTACGTTGAGCTGCTAATGAGCAAGGAGACGAGATGAGTTAGGGGTGAGACGCCACAGCTGTGGAAATGATTCACACCTCGCTACCGCCTTCACTAAGACAGCACCAGTGCAGGTTGATTTAGATCAAACTCCACAAAACAATAGCATTTAAGAACAGTGTTATGGTCATTCAGACAATAATAAAATTGAAATGTATTCCTCAGTGTTATTATAGAAAAATTCAAGGTGGAAGTCAGTAAAGGTTGTTTGAATCTGACACATTCATTGCCTGTAAGTGCTTATCCAATTCAGGGTCGTGGTGGGTCCGGAGCCTGCCCAGAATCAGTGGGCGCAAACACACACTTACACCTATGGACACTTTTGAGTCGCCAATCCACCTACCAGGGTGTGTTTTTAGGACTAGAGGAAACCCACGTGGACACAGGGAGAACACACCACACTCCTCACAGACAGTCACCCGGAGGAAACCCACACAGACACAGAGAGAACACACCACACTCCTCACAGACAGTCACCCGGAGGAAACCCACGCAGACACAGAGAGAACACACCACACTCCTCACAGACAGTCACTCGGAGGAATCCCACGCAGACACAGAGAGAACACACCACACTCCTCACAGACAGTCACCCAGAGGAAACCCACGCAGACACAGGGAGAACACACCACACTCCTCACAGACAGTCACCCGGAGGAAACCCACACAGACACAGAGAGAACACACCACACTCCTCACAGACAGTCACCCGGAGGAAACCCACGCAGACACAGAGAGAACACACCACACTCCTCACAGACAGTCACCCGGAGGAATCCCACGCAGACACAGAGAGAACACACCACACTCCTCACAGACAGTCACCCAGAGGAAACCCACGCAGACACAGGGAGAACACACCACACTCCTCACAGACAGTCACCCGGAGGAAACCCACGCAGACACAGGGAGAACACACCACACTCGTCACAGACAGTCACCTGAAGCGGGAACCAAACCCACAATCACTTGTTTTAATGATATTTGCCACACTCGACTACTTTCAAGGTGATATTGCACATACTTTTCTAAGGGGCCATGCCTAGGATTTGTACAGTACGTAGCCTACAATATATAATTAGTCCTGTAATCACAACCCAAACTATAACCCTAACTCTAAATGTAACCGTACATTCCTAAAGTGCAGAAACTGCAGTGTTTTCTGCTTGTGTTTTGCTTTTTAACAGAAAATAATGCTGTCTCTGTAGATTTCCCACCACAGATGTCTGGGGTGAAAAAAGTTTGAGTAATTATTAAGTTTCGCTGAAGTTTGACGTGTAAATTCACATCCCCAAACAAATGTGCTACTGGTTTGGCTGCTATGCTCTGCCATGGGCTCAGGCAGGTCTTTCTACAGCAGTACTGTAGCTCCAGAAAGAGTGAAGTGCTAATTGCAGCCACGTTAAACACCAAATTCCCCAGTTTGATTCACCAAATCAGACATCAGGAGGCTTTTTGGCTGTTTATTGCTGCTTATGTTTGTGAGCAATCCAGTTTCTCAGGACACCACACCAAAATAGACGAGTGTGTGTGTGTCGCCAATCCTCCAGCCTCACTGAATTTACAGAGTGGCACAAACTGCAAATGTCTGCTGCGGTGTATCTGATAAACCTATTGACCAACAGGAATCAGGATTGTGTGTGTTGTCCTTGCAGAGCCCCAGTGCACTAATTTATTCACAGAATCCCTGGCTCTCTGTTAAAATAATTGGAAGTGTCTGCAGATCGTGCTGCTGCGTGTTCTCTGGGGACTGTCGTATATGTGAGATGAGTTCAGAGCTAAATCTTACACACAGCTGTTGGTCCATGTCAGATACGCTCTGCGATGAATGATGGACCCCCTGATATAAGCAGCTTCTTATCAAATGCTAGTGCTCTGATATGTGATGTCATGGCCAGTCATGTCTCTTTGATGTCTAAAGCCATTAGTGTCGTCCCCCACCCCTTCGCTCTCTTTTCCTTTTGAATATTCTTCATTCTTTTCTGCAGTTGTGGGACTTACATCACAGAATCCACTGAGCTATGAACACTGTAGTATCTACATGGTTATTGTGCAGGAGTGAACAATAATAGTTATTTTTGCCCCAAAATATTTGAATGACATTAGGTAGAATAGAAGATTGAGGCAGTGAACATGAAATAGACTGTGATTGATAGTGTTAATATAAAGCTGGGTCTACACTGACATATTTAAGGCCTATTTTGGGAACTAAATGGCTGGTGTTTGACTGATCTCACATGTGTGTGTGTGTGTGTGTGTTGGGGGTTGAGTTGGGGCCAACGTCTTGAGGTCACTATCTCACAGACAGGTCTCTGTGTGCTATAAAATACACAATAACATACATAAAGCAAGCTGACAATGGGTTTGACAACTCAAAAGCCATCATACGTCAAGTTCTCTTGGAGAAATGGACAAACCGTTTTGGTCATATCCTCCCTGCCAACTTTGAGTTCTCCATGCCTTATCTGTTTCATTGGGAGGTGGTTTTCAGAGCATAGTATGGCATAAGTCATCAAATGAGGCAGATTATTGAGACACTGTAGTTAGAAAGCGAATGTGTCTTTCTTGTTCCCACCCACCGCACGCTACCGGCCAGCGGCTAGCGTCCCCTCAGCGTTTAGCACGTTGGATTTTACTCTTCTCATTTTTATAGAGATTCTAATTATCTTTCTTCTGCCTTAAAATTCGTCCGGATTAACGCTGTGTCCGAAACTGTGCCCTATTCACTATATAGTGCACTATTTTGAGGGTTCCGCCATTTTGTATGAGTGTCCGAAAAACAAGTACAGGCTTTTCACTGCACTCAAACAATCCCACAATGCACTGCAAAAATTAGTGTACTAACCATGTACACTAGCTGACACTAGTGGATAGCAGATACCCATAATGCACTGCGTTGTTTGGTGAAAACCCACATGAGGTAGTGCTCAGAATCATTCACCACCCTCCTGAATTCAGTTCCCTATAGTAGTGCACTATATAGTAAATAATATAGGGAATAGTCAAAAGGGAGCCATTTTGGACACAGGGTATATCTCAGTAGGCAGCATAATGAGGTGTCTAAGAACTGGGACAGCCTACGTGTCGGGACATAAAATGTTCTTTAGTTAGACAGCTCACTAGGATTTGGAACAGATGTTATATGCTTTTTTAATATTTCTGAACATATATGGTGCTATCCTGTAGCATTGCTAATTCACGGAAACGTCCAGAGTGAGCATACTTTCATGTAGTCTGAGCATGTGATTCTGGAGCATCTGCAGTACGTGACAGATGATTCAAGCATGCAGTCTGAGTTGTCATTCAAGCATAAGGTTTCAAGCGTCTATCTACGTTAAGGGACGGAGTCAGTGAAACAGAAGGTTGGTGATGTTAGCGGAGATATAGCTACAGTATCTACAGGGTGATGCTGAGGCTGGCTCAGTGATGCTGGGGTGAATTTGTGATAGACCTGCACTGGTGGCCCTTATATTGATTTTATTGCTGTAGAGTTACAGTGTTGTTACTGTAAGGTACTGACAGCGCAGTACTGGATATTTAAAGTAATTTACTGGCTCCTACAGTTTATCCAAGTAGACGTACATTCCAGCTCAATATATAAAGTAACTACATGTTTATAAAGTATTTATGACAAGTATTTATTTATATATATAAACAGCAACTCTGTTTACAATTAGATTTGTATAGAAATGTTTATTCAATACATGCATTAATGCGTAATACAACATAATGAAAGAGTGTGGATTGTGAAAAGAGTGGCATGTTTGTAAACAAAGTGAATGAATAAGTAAACAAACAAACAAAAACATGACATAGGGTCAGTTTGGTGCAGATTTATTTATTTATTACATATTTACTGTCATTCGTTTCTGTGTTCCTCCTCCCTCTGATTTCTTTTCCTCACCCCGAAGCCCTTTCTTTTATAAAAAAAAAGGCATTGATTGGCTTCATAAAGGTCAGCAGCAGTGTCTGACCTCATCATATCACAGCACAAGAAATTTGCAAAAGGGTAATTGGATGTGAAATCGCCAGGTGAAAAAAATTAAAAAATCCACAGCAAAAGCCCCACAGAACTTCCCCAGCTCTTTATAACCATCACCAAGGCTTTGAACCTCCACCGAGGACCAGGTGTCTACAGAAATGTGGAGTGTTGGCTGTGAATGATGTCACAGTTAACATCTGAATCAGTGACTGGTCAAGGCCGTCCTCAGAGCTCGTCTGTGACTGCCGTACAATCACCGTACGCTCAACAGACTCAACAAAGCTCAGGAAAATCAGGTTGCCGTGGTTGCTGAACCTGTCTCAAAAGAGAACGAAGCGCTGAAAGGAATCTCTCAGGAGGATCGGGTTCATTCAAGGACAGGAGGGAATGAGTACAGTGTTAGGAAAATAATCATCTTTTTTATAGTCGGCAAAGCTGAATATTTCTCCACCACTTCTGTTGAATATTTCTCTGTTATGATTTTTAGCAAATTACCTTAATAAAGTCAATACAATACACAATGAGTTAATGGCCAACAGTTAATTAATTAATTAATTCATTCATTATCTGTAAGCGCTCTGGTGGGTCCAGAGCCTACCTGGAATCATTGGGCGCAAGGCAGGAATACACCCTGGAGGGGGCGCCAGTCCTTCACAGGACAACACACACACTCACACATTCACTCACACCTACGGACACTTTTGAGTCACCAATCCACCTACCAACATGTGTTTTTGGACTGTGGGAGGAAACTGGAGCACCCAGAGGAAACCCACGCAGACACAGAGAGAACACACCACACTCCTCACAGACAGTCACCCGGAGGAAACCCACGCAGACACAGGGAGAACACAACACACTCCTCACAGACAGTCACCCGGAGGAAACCCACGCAGACACAGGGAGAACACATCACACTCCTCACAGACAGTCACTCGGAGCAGGAATTGAATCCACAACCTCCAGGCCCCTGGAGTTATGTGACTGCGACATTAACCTGCTGCACCACCGTGCCGCCCACCAACAGTTAATAGAGATTTGATTAATTCCTATAGATGACAAATAAATGGTTGATTAATGATAATAATTGATTAATAAAACTTTATTGTCCGTACAAATATCAGTTTTCCTTGCACCGTTTAAAACACCTGCCCACTCAAGTTTCAACTGAAGGTGCTGGGATCATACACACGATGACCAAACGATTTTGGACAGAAATGAAATATCAAAAGCGAGTTTGTTGCCGCAGTAACAGCCTCTTCCAGAAACAGACTTAGTGATGTTTCTGAACAGCTGGATCCTGAGGGACTTTATGGCTATTTTCCCCAAACTTGGCTTTGAGTACTGTGACCTTACCCTGGTGTGATTACTATGTGTCAGTGCACGTGTTTATAATTCTCTCTCTCTCTCTCTCTCTCTCTCTCTCTCTCTCTATAGATTACTGCGAAGATCCACTGGTGGCATCACTTCCCTCGGGCTCCTTTCAGAGCTCATCAAGATCCTCTGACAGCCACTCAGCACACTTTGCGAAACTCCACAGAAAAGATGGTACATGTTTAACTCCACTTCTGTTATTTCGGTTAGCGTGGGTGACGGCGCTCTTATTGTCAGCTGTTACACAAGGCCCATTTGCTTCATCACTGAATAGCACTGCAGTGGTACGTGCCGATAAGCTGCGAAAACAAAGAGTGCACAGAAATTTGTCCTCACTCGCAGTATCTTAACATAAAGGCCTGTTTTGTTTTTTTTTGTTGTTTACGGATGTTGGTGCTCTTTAGCCGTGGCGAATACTGCCAGTCTGCAAGAGCTATCACTTTAATGCCAGGTAATCGGAGAGCCAGTGTCTCTGTCTGGTGACCTCCACACAAGCCAGTGTTTTAGTGGCCAAGTAAGCAGCATTGCTGATATTGTCTGTACTCTGCAAGGGTCACTTAGGCGGAACTCCTAAAACCCCTGACATGTTCGATTCCAAGCGATGCCTCAGCTGTCTGTCTGGGCTGTGTAGGATGGCCTTGCTTCTCCCATCAGGGAGAGAATGGGGCTGTCTGTTGGTCGATGTAGTGGGATCTGGGCTGTTGGTGTTCTCTCCAGAGAGCACTGTGCGGTGTTAGCATCTTCACCCTCTCAGGTTGGTGGAACTGTGTGTGACTGAGGTAGTACTGAGGGCGAATTGGCACCAACAAATGGCTGGCAAGTAAAACTTTTAGGGAGGGACTTGTAAGATGGTCCTGAGCTCGTGCATTCAGCTTAACAGAGGCTTGTTTCAGTAACGTTTGCTAATTTGCTAATTGGGTAAGTTTTGGTTTCCAGAAGTCAGTCTACAGGCCAGTTTTAATAAACAGAAAAAAAGGTGTGGATCCCTTTAAGCAGACCATAGTGATGTAGTCATCCAGCTACTTCTGAATATGAGTGCATACACATCTAAGGCTTTCTGGGAATGCGTAGAATGCTAATGCAGGTTCGATAAGACTCAATTAACGGAAATTAAAGGGACAAAGGGAAGGCCTTCTGTAGCCTTCTGTGCTTGCAACAGTAATGTCAGTTGATACATGTGTTGAATAAATAACAATTACACCCAACAGGAACAAAGTGGTTCTACGCAATTAACCTAATGGTCCTATACTTTGCAGACCTAGCATGGGGCCAGCATTAGCACTGTCAGCCTCTGGGCTTGAGGAGGGGGGAGCGTCATAAATTCTGTCGACGTTCTTATTCTTTGTCTCGCTCGTTCTATTCCAGGGAGGTGGCGGCCGTTTGATTTATGCGATCTCGCGAAACACGATCTTCATCATTTGAAGAAACACTTCAGAAAGGTCCCTGGTCGATTAGACCCTTAAGTGCAGAAACAGCATAAATACCAGCTTGCACCCAGACTCCTGTTTATTCTCCTCGTGAGGGGCAGGAGGTGACCTCATGTGCATACAGAAAGTCACTGCTCTCATCAGTATTCTCCAAGCCTCACCTCGCTTTAATTATGATGGACTCACGAGGAACTCTCTGGAATGAAGTCGGCCATCCACTCCCCGGCTCCCCTCTCACACCCGGTTATCAGCTCGGCTACGCCGCGTTAGGCCGACCCCTCCGTCACCACCCCCCAGGCATTTGCGGCTCTCTCCATGGCACTGAGTCCAAAGCAGCAGGGGGCTTCACGGATGTGAGACAGACCCAGGCTGCTCGCTCCCAGGCTGCCTTCCTCAGCTAGACGTGTGTAGACACCAAATGCTAGCGCTCTTCTGTTTCTCGGTTCGTGTGCTCTCAGAGATAAGCCAGAGGAAGCAGAGCGAGAGACAATAGCACAGAGCTACTTCATATAAATATGCAGGGGATGGCTTGGTTCTACCTGGTCACTATATAGCAGGACGTGACCTGCTCCTTTAACATAACACCATCTTCAAGAAGGTTTTACAACAGATGCAAGAACATTGCAATGAGGATTTCATAGCATTAATGAGGTCAGTTAATGGCTTTCTAGATACTGATAAACTGTACACAGTAGGTCTAGCAAGTAGAGGTTTGTAACGGCACTTTTCCACTGCATGGGACCGATTGTAGTTGACTCAGCTCTGTTGGGCCTTTTTGCTTTTCCATTAGGCAAATTAGGTACCTGCACTGGGAACTGGATACTTTTGTTAGTACCTGCTTACTCGTGGTTCCAACATGCCGAGTAGGCAATAAACCTTGAATTGTAAACCTTGCAGTGTGCTGATTGGCCAGAGAGAACTGTCAATCACAACTAAATGCAGAGGTCAAGCACAAACTCGCCATCTGTAAGATCTCCATGCTACAGCTGAGGTCACTTTTTTTGTTGTTGTTTTTTAATCTGACTGACAATGGCAGCTCATACGATTACACCATGGTCTTTTTGACGAGGTTCAAACACTCTTTGGATCAGTGGCATAAGAAAGAATCCAGTGAAAGCTGAATGGTGCAATAAGAAAAAGAAACCTGCATTGATAAGACTGAACTAAAGGTTGTTCAGTCCCAAAAATCAACAACAACACAAATACACTTAACATCTTCTCTGCTGTTTCTGTGGTTTCCAAAGCCCACTGTTCTGGTCTGAGATGGGGTTTGTGACATCATCCGTTAATTCATTCGTTCATTCGTTCGTTCGTTCATTTATTTGTTCAATCATTCACTCACTTACTCATCCGTTCGTTTGCGCGTTCATTTGTTTATTTGTTCATTCATTCACTCACCTATTCATTTGTTCGTTCATTCGTTTATTTGTTCATTCATTCACTCACCTATTAATTCATTTGTTCATTCATTCATTTGTTCATTTGTGCATTGGATGGCACAGTACGTAATGTCGCTGTAACTCAACCCCAGGGACTTGAAGGTTGTGGGTTCGAGCCCCACTCCAAGTGACAATTTTTGACATTGTAGTGGAAAACCAAACAGGTACCAAGGACCAAAAAGCGAGTAGAGCTGAGAAGAGTAGGTACCATGCAGTGGAAAACCACAGTAATAAAATGATCATCATATCATAATATATAGTCTATGGTGATCCCTTGATGAAAGGAAGACTGGCTAACTGAATATGTCTACAAAGTATATCTGTACAAAGGGTGCCTTGAACACTGGAAACAATGTGTTTTCTCATATGGCGTTTATTACGTTTGGCTATTTGTACAGCTTTGTGGACTGGACATAGCTCAGATAATGACCTTGGTTGCACAGTCCAGTTACACTTGGTATGTGTGGCCAGAGCCACGCTCCTGTCCTTAGGCCAAAAGCTTTCCAGCTGACAGTGACTGAGCGATAGAATGTTGCTAATGAAAGATGCATTGCAAGATCTCCAGCTCCAAACTGCCTTGAGGCAGTGCTAGCGAATCCCTGACCCAAAGCTGATCTCTGTCCTTCACCATCCTTGCCCTGACAGTCCTTTCATCAGCCAGAAAGTCCCATGTCCTGCTCAATTCGACCTATCTGAACCCCAGCCTGTGTAGCAGCTTAGACTAATGTGCCACTTACATGGTAAGGACTTACTCTCCAAGGCAGTGGATAGTTTCCCAGTGGAGCTGCTTAGCAGATGTGGCTATTTATATTTTTTTCCAGGCTTTATTCCAAGCAAGAAAACAGAGAGGAGAGGGGAGCGGATTGGTGAGAAGGTCCGCAGTGGCTTCTGAATTTGCATTAGCACCGACTGAGGTATTTCTTTGCAGACAATGGGGGTTCACTTTTTTATAACCTTAGCAAGCTAGTGAATAATCACAAATGAAGAATTGCGAATATTACTTTTAACTGGTCATTGTTTGACCAGCTTAACCTTTAGCCACTATGCTAATGCTATGCTTTCGTGCCCAATAAAGAAGAGGTTGGAGTGACAGAAGCTTGTTCTTCAAATCAACACCACCTTTCAGATGGGGCTACAACTAACGAAGACCTTTCCTCACTCAGGAGGCCACCCGGGTGCATTGTGTAGTCATCTCAAGGCTCGACTATGGCAAAGCATTTTGTGATGGTCTTCCTCAGAGGAACATCTGGTCCCTCACTGTCTCCCACTGTGTCTCACTGCCCAAACAACAGCGTCCCTCACTGTCTCCCACTGTCTCTCAGCATCTGAACAGTAGTATACCAACAGAAGTGTTTAAATGAGCAATGGCCAATTGAATTTGTTGGTTTATTGCTATTGTTATTATTATTATTATATATTACTTTATTAATTTATATTTTTTAATTTCTTTAACTGTTTATTTTTGTTCCCCCAGGCATCAGCATTGATCATGGTATGGTCTTGCATTTAATTTAATAGTATACTGTAATCCTATTTCTACTGGTGTGGATGTGTACTCTGAACAACACGAGAAAGCCCTCTTGCAAGTCGCTCTGGAGAATAGGGCCTGCTAAATGCCATAAATGAAAATGTAAATTCTGTTACTTCGTGGGTCTAAATGAGAGAGAAGTGCAGGCATCAAAGGTTCAGACTGAGATCCTTTATTATCAGTGTATCACAGTTTTGTTGCTGAATTAGCATTTCTCTGCATGTATTCGTTTACACATTTAAACCAAACCCAGTTTTATTTCAGTATTTGAGCACCTTCCAGAATAAAACCAGGCAGAAATTCACAGACAGGGCTCTTTTCTGTAAACTGTGCCAATCATGTCAAGCCTTAGTTCTCGGATTTGAGAAAAGAGAAGCGTAAAGAGTGCAGCCAAATTGTTGACTGTTAGCACCATTTGACTACTGACCCCTCGTGTTGACTTTAACATTTAGTGGGGTCAAATGGCCCTCTTGCCTCCCCCTCTTTGCTAAAATCAAGCCAACATTTCTTAGGCCAGATTCTAACTGACTGGCACCATTTTCACTGCAGGTTTGTTATGAGAATTTCCGTCATAGGTTTAGGATGATTATGATTTTGCTAACAGTTAGGTGTGAGTCACAGTTACATGTAGTGATTGCAGAAAGCAGAGAGTACGTAACAGGCTGAAACCCTTGCATCCCCTTGAAGTGTAGAATGTAACAGAAATATATGAGGAAACACTAAGCAGCTGTTGGGTCAGCCACACTCGAGGTCATTGCGCATTTTCAAACCACTGTATAGTAACATTACACGCCTCTGAGGTCTATTCACCGTCCTCTAGAGATATGATAGAGCTTGGAGGAAAAAGAAGAAAGAAGGTGAGCCACACAATGGCCAGAACAGATCCTGTTTTACCACTTACATCGGCTTCTTTCTCTCCTTTTGTCTTCGCGGTTTCTCCGATGCCTTCCGCAGGCGCTGGCGGGTGGTCTCCAGATAGTGAGGATCATCGACCCTGGCTGCAGCTGGATCTGAGGGATCGGCTGGAGATAACGGCCGTTGCCACACAGGGTCGATGGGGCAGCTCAGACTGGGTGAGCAGCTACTACCTGCAGTACAGCGACTCCGGTCGGACCTGGAGATCCTACAGACAAGACGACGTTCCATGGGTAAGTCCATGTTGTGCAATGTCAAGTTCTACTGAGGGGTGACAAGAAAAGCCTGATTGACATTTGCATGCAGCTGCTGTGGTAGTCAGTGTTCTCCTGCAAGTGTGTAGAGCTTCCAGTGCCACCTGGTGTCAATGTGAATTAGTACTTGTGTGTATCAAAGTCTATAAAATGGTGTTTACCTTTCATAGTGCATGAAAAATCAGCCCTAACCTTACCCACACCCCTAATCTTAACCTTAATCCTAACTCTAAGTCAAGTACCTAAACTTAACCCTAGTCCTGACCCTAGCCCTAACCCCAAGGTATTACTTTTTTGAAGATATCAATGTCTAGTCGCATTTTGTGTTAGTGCCAATTTGAACAGATGCGGTGGCTGGCTTCTCTTGTCTCAGAGGTAGCAGTGGCTTCATCATCCCAGCCTGGTAGCATGGCGTGACTGGGATGAGTTGGCATGAGTCCTAGCTACTGGGTGGAATAGGTAATAACCAAACTGGGGAGAGAATTGGATGGATAATAAAAAGCTTTAGGCATGCATCTGTGTAAATTGGGATACACGTGTGCATGTGGCAACATTTTTCATGTTATTTCATGAGCATACAAGCTATTGCTGGGTGATAATGGCAGTTAACCGGAAAAAAAAGGGCTAATTGGCCCAATTCACACACAATTGTTGGTCTTAGAGAAGTGGCTGGACCCAGTGTGATTGTTAATGAGTGTTGAGCATTTCTGATTTATTTAAATTAAAATATTTACAAATGTAACCCAAATTGTGCAGTGAAACATTTACACACACACTAATGAACACTAGGGGGCAGTGAGCCCAGGTGCCTTGCTCAAGGGCACTTCAGTCATGACCTGCCGGCTCTGGGGATCGAACCAGGCAACCTTCCGGTTACAAACCCAGTTCCTTAACCACCAGGACACGGCTGTCCCCATAAACCTTCATAAGCCTTAATTTTTCAAGACATTTGCATGTACTGCTGAATATATTTAATTTACATAGGCTAATGATTCTTAATTAATTACTAATTATTCCAGAATCAGCCGGTCATTGTACGCTGTCAAAATGTGCATACACCTACTCATCCCCCATTTCTCCTGAAATGAAGTGTGTTAATGGGAAACACTTTTCTGAGAGGGCTTTTACAGTAGAGACATTGTTGGAACATTTCCATGATTTGATGGCATTCAGCCATGAGAGCATTAGTGCGCACAGGGACTGATGCTGGATGATTAGTTCCCGGTCCCTAATACCACTCCAGCTCCTCACAAATTATTGATGGCGCTCCATTCACTCCGGAGAACACAGTTCTAGTGCTCCACAGCCCTGTGCTGGGGGCTATACATGAATGAATACTTGAATGAAGCCTTGAGCTTGACCTTAAATGCATGTGCAGCTTAAGAGGCCCCATTTCATTCTGTGCTTGTTCTGTGGAGTTGGGTGCATATTAATGTTGAATAAATGGTGACTACAAGTTTTGGATGTGTGATCAGCCACTGAGAGATGATATAACTTATAAAGAAATATCTTATATAAACATCACAGTTTTTATTTGAGTTGTGTGTTTATGAGTAATGCATTATTACTCGTTATGGCAGCTACTACACACAGTGTGTTCACCTACAACCCATGGATATCCCACCACTGGATTGGTGCCGTTGTGACCATGCGAATTACAGCACCAGTCAAAAGTTTGGATACACCATTTATGATAACAGTAGAAAGAAAGTAGCTGTGTCATTTTATTATCTGAATATTTTAAAGAAGACCCCCCCCCCACCACCACCACCACACCTCATTGTTGGAGACATAACAGATGTGTCCTGAAGTTTGCCGGTGCTGTGGTTTGTGGGCTGTCCTCCTCCTGAGGACCCCGTAGTCCCCTCGTTCTCTAATGAGACACGGCTGAATCTACAGGAGAGGAATCAGCTTCCCAGGCTTAATTACAATTGGTATTCTTAAGCGTCTGTTATCGGCTCTGAAAGCTTTTGTCTGAGCCGTGTTAAAAGCGTGACTCGCTCACTAATAAGCGTGATGAATTGCTAGTTAATTTGCTTAATGATTGTGGATTATTAATTAATTAGCTTGCTAGTTGCTCTTCAGGGTGACTTAGGGTGATTAGCGTGGGAACGCTGGCGAGGTCCCGCCGAGACCGGGGGGCAGGTTAAAAGAGTTTAACTGTGACAGAAAGGACCAGTTAAAGGGATTTGAGGAAGACTCAGTTCGATCGTCTGCGTAGCTGTCCCTGTGAGACTCTTACTGCCCAGTGGCATGGCCGGCTGCGTGTCCTTGGCAAACCGTGCCATGGCATATTCAGAAGTGGTCGGTGTAGGGGGAGGGGGTTCCTCACAGAGGTGTCAGTCTAATCCAGAGTGATGCCAGAGTGATGCCAGTGAGCCAGCTGGCGCCTGTGGCAGACAGTCATGCATGGTCTGATGCCATCTGTTTCATGCCAGCGTACCGCCACCCACTCTGGCTAACAAAGCCCACTGCCCAGTACCCAGGAGCCAGCTCTTCTCTACTGCTCATCACCTCACAGCCATTAATCATATTAAACAAGTGCATCGCTGAATCACTAAATGGTGTGCCAGTGGGTTTAACCCTTCACCCTCCCATTCCGCTGCACCTTATACATTACAGTTACATTATTTAGAATTCATTATTCATTTCATAGACAGGGAGTGATTGATTGATCTATTTTGTATTATGAGATTTTTTTAAATATTTTTTAGCTTGAAATTATAGTTAATTCCTCCAGAAAGACACAGATAATACAATAGACACTTATTATGAACGATAAATCACTTCTTCTGTGCATGTGCCCATTCATTTGGGGATCTGGAGTCTACAAACACACACACTGTATAGTAAGACACCCCAGTTTGGGGTGAACAGTGGCTCATTATCATTTAACGGAAGAGGCCCATCTATGCCACTTTGGCCGTGTATGGCATGCTGACCATAGACTCATGTGCAGGTGCTTCCTGTAGGTATGTAATGCTACAGGAAGGAATCCAAATGGGAGGGTCAAGTGAGTGGAGCGCTTGCCCATTATTTTGCGGTAGAGCCAATCAGATGGTCTATTTTCGTTTTCAGTCTATTGAATTAAGCCAATCGCGGACGGGCCTGTCGGTTTCCATAGCAGCCATTTGGTCTTTGCAAGTCCTCCAAAAGAAGGTGGTGTTATTGGTTAAAAACAAATCGAGTACCTGGAAGAAACCCATACAGACACAGGGAGAACACGCAATACTCCTGGAGCAGTGAGGAAGGGAACACTGCGTTTATAAGCTATACATTAATTATTAACTAAAGGGACATAGATTGGACATATAATGATTCGCAGAACCAAAATATCTAATATATTTCATTCATTTAGCAACAAGTTGAATCAAGTCCATGGTTTTTTAAGTTTTCAGTTCACAGCTAAAAAGCACCAGAACAAAGCTGCATTAAAAGTCTCAGTAACTTTATTCAAAATGGCTTTATTTTGCTGCCAGGTTTTGAATAAGCTGTCATTCAGGTCAGTGACAGGCGTCCTTGGTCCCCTTCACCGCTCCATTTACAAATGGAGCAGATCCGGTGGGGGGCAAAAGCCGAGCCTGGAAGAGCAGGGAATTAGCCGTGATTCAGTCTAAGATTCTTGGAAGGTTCTCCTACCCTTTCTCTTCCAGGTTCTATTATTGGAATCATGCTTTTCTCTCTCTCTCTCTCTCTCTCTCTCTCTCTCTCTCTCTCTCTCTTTCTCTCCCTCTCTCTCTCTCTCTCTGGGATGGGTGGAGGACCCTTGGAGTGACCTGTTAGCTTAAAAGCCTTTCAATCAAACACCAGCGAGAAGAAGCAAACAATTTCTCTCTCTCTCTCTCTCTCTCTCTCTCTCTCTCTCTCTCTCTCTCTCTCTCTCTCTCTCTCTCTCTCTCTCTCTCTCTCTCTCCAACTGCATCCTCACATGTGCAGATATTGCTGTGTGCTGCTGTGTGTCCTGCTGTGTGTGTGTGTGTGTGTGTGTGTGTGTGTGTGTGTGTGTGTGTGTACATACACAAATAGATAAGTGAAATCTATAACCTGAACAAAGGCTTTGACTAAACGTGTTTGAGCACCTGAACAACAGTAGAGAACAAGGATGTGTGTGTGTGTGTGTGTGTGTGTGTGTGTGTGTGTGTGTGTGTGTGTGTGGTTTTGTTCCAACCAAAAGCTGATTAAAAGAATGCTGCTCTGTACCTTGCTACTGCTGTTGTCTCTGTAATGAGAAGACTTTGAAGAACTTCACACACACACACACAAACATTCTCTCGCTTTCTTACTTACTTTCTTTCTTTCTTTCCTTCTTTCTTTCTTTCTTTCACACACACACTCACACTCTCTCACATTTACACTGTTCTCACCTAAATTCTCTCTCTCTCACTCAAACACACACACACACACACTTTCTCTCACGCCCCATAGACCATGTCAGGTGGGGGCAGAGGCTGCTGTAAGCCGTGTATTTCCCGCTCTCCTGACTGAATGCCTCACAGAAATGTTCGGAAATCTAGTCTACAATCGTTTTAGAGGCAAAAAGATTTCACTCCAAAATCTCTCTAAAAGGACAATGTTGATGCACAAATTTTCAGTAGAAATGAATGAGCAGGTGTCCAAAGACCTATGGCTGTAAAGTGTATAGTATGTGTGTGTCCTGTTCAAGATCCTTATCTCGTAACTGATCAGTCAGAGCCACAATGTGAACTTTCAGTGTGCCTCAATTAATTCTAAAACTAATGAAATGCCATAAGAACAGACACAAAGTACAAGCAGTCACTGACCGGGGAATGGAGTTCAATGTCCGGTCCATCTATGAATGTTCATTCTTTCATTCATTATCTGTAAGCGCTTATCCAGCTCAGGGTCGCCCTGGAGGGGGCACCAGTCCTTCAGAGGGCAACACACACACTCACACCTACGGACACTTTTGAGTCGCCAATCCACCTACCAACGTGTGTTTTTTGTGTGTTTTGTGGGAGGAAACCAGAGCACCCGGAGGAAACCCACGTGGACACAGGGAGAACACACCACACTTCTCACAGACAGTCACCCGGTGGAAACCCACGCAGACACAGGGAGAACACACCACACTCCTCACAGACAGTCACCCGGAGGAAACCCACGCAGACACAGGGAGAACACACCACACTCCTCACAGACAGTCACCCGGAGGAAACCCACGCAGACACAGGGAGAACACACCACACTCCTCACAGACAGTCACCCGGAGGAAACCCATGCAGACACAGGGAGAACACACCGCACTCCTCACAGACAGTCACCCGGAGGAAACCCACGCAGACACAGGGAGAACACACCACACTCCTCACAGACAGTCACCCGGAGGAAACCCACGCAGACACAGGGAGAACACACCACACTCCTCACAGACAGTCACCCGGAGGAAACCCACGCAGACTCAGGGAGAACACACCACACTCCTCACAGACAGTCACCCGGAGGAAACCCACGCAGACACAGGGAGAACACACCACACTCCTCACAGACAGTCACCCGGAGGAAACCCATGCAGACACTGGGAAAACACACCACACTCCTCACAGACAGTCACCCGCAGGAAACCCACGCAGACACAGGGAGAACACACCACACTCCTCACAGACAGTCACCCGGAGGAAACCCACTTCTTTTAGGGTCTTTTAGGGCAGGAATAATCACAGCATGTGACACTGCTGGTGAAAAAGGGGATATGATCGAAAGCTAATGGTCCAACATCAACACCTGACCTCACTGATCAACAACAAGGTGAAATCTACCGGCGGGTAAGGGAGAAGCACTGGTCATCTTGTTACAGTGGCACATGTCCAGGGGTGGGAGATCTGTCAGAAGTAGGCACTGAATGCCGGAGAAAGGGTCTGACACTTTAACAAGGGTGAAACTCTGAGGGTCATAATATTTTGTCCAAATCATCTTCAAAACTGCAGGTCTTGGATAGTAGCAGGTAAAGTGGTCCAAGGAAGGACAGTGATGTAATGACAGGGTCATGGGTGCCTAAGGCTCACTGAGGCATATGGGAAGCAAAGGCTAACTAACCTGCTCTGAACCCTGGGCCATTTTGGAGAAGCGCTGGCCGTCACACTCTGGCACAGGTTAAAGTACTTGTCGCAGATCATTAATCTCACCCATGTGCCTACTAATGTTGAGTTACTCAAGTCATTTGCCTGTCATTGGTTTTAATCTTGTGGCTGATTGGTGGAAGGTTCATGTGTCTGAAAAATAAAAACGTTGGACCTCCATTGGGCCTACATTTCTTCTTCTTCTTCTTCTTCTTCTTCTTCTTCTTCTTCTTCTTCTTCTTCTTCTTCTTCTTCTTCTTCTTCTTCTTCTTCTTCTTCTTCTTATTATTATTATTATGGGTGGCACGGTGGTGCAGCAGGTAGTGTCGCATTCACACAGCTCCCGAGACCTGGAGGTTGTGGGTTCGATTCCCGCTCCGGGTGACTGTCTGTGAGGAGTTGGTGTGTTCTCCCCGTGTTTGCGTGGGTTTCCTCCGGGTGCTCTGGTTTCCTCCCACAGTCCGAAAACACATGTTGGTAGGTGGATTGGTGACTCAAAAGTCCGTAGGTTGTGTGTCGCCCTGTGCAAGGAGTGGGGGCCCCTCCAGGGTGTATTCCCACCTTGCACCCAATGATTCCAGGTAGCCTCTGGACCCACTGTGACCCTGAATTGGATAAGGGTTACAGATAATGAATTAATTATTATTACTATTATTTATATTTTAAAATGCCATTGTGCTTTATCTTGTGGGGGAGCTCCCAGCATACACAGCGGCCACCCCTTCAATTGTTTTATGGGTTATTTTAGGGGTTTAATGTTGTTCTTTGGTGGTTTGTGTGTTGTGTGTGTTGTATGCGTGTGTTTGGGCTTGTTTTGAGGCAAGATGTGTTGTTGTGTGGGGGATCTTCATGTGTGTGATGTCCCTAAATGTCAATAACAAGGCTCAATAAAGGGTCCAATAAAGGTGGCTTGGAAGGCAGCAACGGCTCAGTCTTGTTACCCTGCCTCTGGTGACATCCCAGTGTTTTACACTGACTTCCTCTGTAATAAAAAGCATTTTTACCTTCTCCAATAACTTGTGTTCCCTTTTTTTTTAATTTTTCACACAGATGACGAGCACACACACACACAGAGACACACACATCAACCCAGTGAAACATAGTGTCTTTTGAGAAACACTAGATGAGTCAAAGGCATTCTGTTTAAAAACCTGCAGGTCTCAGTCTTTGGTACAAAACAAAAAAAAGTGATAAAAATATAAAAAAAGTTAGCAGGAGTGTATTCATTTCATGAGCAGTGCCATCTCAGCACATCTATCACCTCAGCATCACACACACACACACACAAACATACACACCTGTGTAACCCAGCCTTTAATTACCACTTTTAGTAGGTGAGAGTGTGCAAAGAAATCAACTGAATCCAAGAGAACTGTGGTCCCTTGTGCTACACTTATCTCGTCATATCTCCTTCCTAATTACACACAATGTTCTCTGAGCTGGAGCCGAAGCACATTTCCCCCAAAATCTATTCAGGGATTATTTGCCTTTGAAGCTGTGCGTCCCTTTTGTTGTCCTTTATTAATTTGTAACAGAAGATATTTAATTAAGTAAATGATATCAGTCTGGTTCAGAGATGGCGACTGGAGACTCAGACTTGCACCTCGACTGTGATTTTAAAGCTTAAACTTAGTGTCTAATCTCACGTCTTAAACGAGATGAGTAGGGTAATCTAAAGCATTAGGCCTTTAGTTCAGCTCCTGAAGGCCTACCAGATGGAAGAGCTTGATTGGCTTACTTCTAATCTTATGAGTCACGTCCCTAATCTGACTTCAAATGTTATAACTCGTGACTCTAATCAGATTTCACATATTTGACTAGTGGCTCAACTTGACTCTTTTTAAAGAATTAGGCCTTCAGTTCAGGTCCTGAAGACCTAAGACGTTGGAGATCAAAAAAAATGAAGACACCTCTTGCTGCTCCTTTCAAGAGTTTAACCTGTTTGTTTCCAACCTTATACTTATATAATACTTATAGATGACATAACAGAATATAAAATGTATTAAATATAATCAAAGGCAGCATGGGGGTGCAGCAGGGGGTGACACTCCTCACAGACAGTCACCCAGAAGAAACCCATGCAGACACAGGGAGAACACACCACACTCCTCACAGACAGTCACCCGGAGGAAACCCACGCAGACACAGGGAGAACACACCACACTCCTCACAGACAGTCACCCGGAGGAAACCCACACAGACACAGGGAGAACACACCACACTCCTCACAGACAGTCACCGGGAGCGGGACTCGAACCCACAACCTCCAGGTCCCTGGAGCTGTGTGACAGCGACACTACCTGCCGTCCTTGGATGCACATATGTTCGCTAATTATTTTCTGTAGGTCATTCTTTAAGTTAAATGGCCTCTGTGTGCGCTTTCAGTGACTGACATAAGTCACATCAAAATGTGTAAAGTCTCACTGCAGGAGCTCAGAAAGGTTTTTACGTTAATGGCTTTGGCGGTGCAGTGGTTTCCTGTTTTGTTGTTGCTGCTGCTTCTTTTGCTGCTGATGTTATTGTTGTGATTATTGTTGTTATTGTTGTGGATGTACTTGTTGCTGTTGTTATGGTTTTACTGCTGATATTTTTGTTGTTTTTTTTGTTTGTTTGTTTTTGTTTTGTTTTTTGATGATGCTGCTAGTTTTGTCGTAGTTGCTGCTGTTGCTGTTTTTACTGCTGTGGTTTTATTGCTGTTGTTGTTGTGATTGTTGTTGTTTTTGTTGTGGTTGCAGATATTTTGCTGTTGTTCTTTTGTTGTATTTAATGCTGCTCTTGTGTTTGTTGTTGCTGACATTCTTGCTGTTGCTGTTTTCTTGTGCTTGTTTCTGTGGTTGTTGTTGTTGCTGTTTCTGTGGTGAGATTGTTGCTGTGGTGATTGTTGTTGTTATTGTTGTAGTTGCATATGTTCTTACTGTTGTTGTGTTTTTCTGTTTGTTTGTTTGTTTTTGTGGATGCTACTAATTTTGTTGCTGCTGCTGCTGTTACTGTGGTTGTTTTTATTGCTGTTTTGCAGCTGCAGTTGCTGCTGTGTTTGTTGTTGTTGTTCCTGCTGTTGTTGTAGTTAATGCTGCTCTTGTGTTTGTTGTTGGTGACATCCTTGCAGTTGCTGTGTGTCTTGTGCTTGTTACTGTGGTTGATGTTGTTGCAGCTGCTGCTGTGGTTTTTGTTGTTGCTGGGATTGCTATTGTATTTACAGATGTATTTGCTGTTTTTGTTCTGTTTGTTACTACTGTTGTTGTTGCTGTTATTTCCATTGTGATGTGGCTAAAATGCTAGTGTTCTTGTTTAAACCAAAAAGGCCTTGCCTCCTGCCGATCTGTTGCAGTGTTCCTGTTTTGGAACGCCTCTGAATTGATATCAGTGTGGAATGAAACTGGCCATGGCTGTGCTTATAGATCTTATTTACCAAACCCTACTCTTTTTTGACTCTCTCTTGGATGCAGTGTTTCTTCATGCCTCTACGTTTGATTGATTACTATTTTGTTGTTGTTTTTTGGGTTGCTGTTGTTGTTGCTGGATACTCTGCTGCATCTCCTGGAGAGACCACCCTCTCTTTATCCTACATAATAAGATTTTGGTGTCCGAGTCAGCACCCGCTCCAGATCGATGGCATTGAGCGTCGGGGTCTTCAGCTGAGCCGCTAGCGATGGCTAACGTGGCCGAGCGCATTCATCACACAGTGACAGATCCCATTACCACACTCTAAAAAGGTCAATCAAATCAAAAACATGTTTATGGATATTTTCCCTTGGCCTTTCACGGAGACGCCTCGCTCTGAAGTCGTTTCCCTATTCATTATGGACGATAAGCAGAATGTCTTTGTTTTGTGGAAGGTGGGAGGGAGAAGCTGCGAGAGCTCTGTGGGTATTGATTACAGAACAGAACGCTTAAGCTGCTCTGAACGGCCCACTCACATCTCAGGGTGGTAAAAGTTTTTTTCTAGGGGATTTGTCTTCTAAATTAAGAGTAATGAGCACTGCTGCAAATTAGAAGGGCTTGAGTTGGAGGTGAGAATTATGAGACCGAAGAATTGTGTTTTATTGAGTGTTATTGTCCATCTTTTGTTTTCCAAATCAGTTAAATAAAGCATTGTTTAATTAATTTGACAAGTCATCAAAGCAAAGAAGGTGAAATTGTACTTGACATGAGAATTACAGATGAATGACAATGTGTAAAATACTGACCTAACACTTAAATATTATTTCAGAAAATGTATTATTGAGATTATTATTTATTATTGAAGATGTTTTAAATACTTTTTCTCAATTGCATTTTGACTAAAATTTGACTACAACCATTTAAACTTATAATATTTTGTTTAGATCTTCAAACCTTTAGTCTAAGTCAAAGGGGTGGGGTTTAGAAACCTGGAGACAATGCACGTGATCTTCATTCATTCATTCATTCATTATCTGTAAGCGCTTATACTGTTCAGGGTCACGGTGGGTCCAGAGTCTACCTGGAATCATTGGGTGCAAGGAGGGAATACACCCTGGAAGGGGCGCCAGTTGTTCACAGGGCAACACAGACACACACACACACACACACACACACCTACGGACACTTTTGAGTCGCCAATCTACCTACCAACGTGTGTTTTTGGACTGTGGGAGGAAACCGGAGCACCCGGAGGAAACCCACGCAGACACAGGGAGAACACACCACACTCCTCACAGACAGACACCCGGAGGAAACCCACGCAGACACAGGGAGAACACACCACACTCCTCACAGACAGTCACCCGGAGGAAACCCACGCAGACACAGGGAGAACACACCACACTCCTCACAGACAGTCACCCGGAGGAAACCCACGCAGACACACGGAGAGCACACCACACTCCTCACAGACAGTCACCCGGAGGAAACCCACGCAAACACAGGGAGAACACACCACACTCCTCACAGACAGTCACCCGGAGGAAACCCACGCAGACACAGGGAGAACACACCACACTCCTCACAGACAGTCACCCGGAGGAAACCCACGCAGACACAGGGAGAACACACCACACTCCTCACAGACAGTCACCCGGAGGAAACCCACGCAAACACACAGAGAACACACCACACTCCTCACAGACAGTCACCCGGAGGAAACCCACACAGACACAGGGAGAACACACCACCCTCCTCACAGACAGTCACCCAGAGGAAACCCACGCAGACACAGGGAGAACACACCACCCTCTTCACAAACAGACACCCGGAGCCGGAATCGAACCCACAACCTCCAGGTCCGTGGAGCTGTGTGACTGTGACACCACCTGCTGCGGCACCGATGCACGTGATCTTGCATATTCATATATATTCACATATTTAATGACTGTGCAGGTTTGCGTGTGCTCTTGTGCTGTTCTGTAATTATTTCAATAACGGAAAATGTTTAAATAATGTTCACAATTTTCATGGTTTAAATCCTGCTTTTTTGGGACACATTCAACAAGGAACTGTGACAGCTCTAATTGGTGGGTGCTCAGTTGAACACTGGAAACATTCCACATTTCACAGGAGCTCATATTAGCATGACAGAGTGGTTACGCAAACACGGAGACACACACACACACACACACACACACACACACACACACAAGCATGACCTTTTCTTCAGCTGTCACTGAATTCTCCCTCTGTCACCAGATGTGTGTGAAAACCTTTACTCATAATAGTCATGTACTCCAGGCACCCCCTTTTCACACTGAAAATGAATGTCGTTATGTGTAGGGTACACGTTTACAGAGGGGAATGATGATATAAAGCAGGCTAATAGCAGTGCCGCCTCCTCCCCACTGCTCACACTAAATGAGCACATAAGTAGCCAGTATTTTGTTCCGTGGGAGGAAGAGACACAAAAGCCATCATCCCTGGATAAGAAGGCAAATTACTTGTAAATGAAGTTGGCTTCTCTTTATCTGCGAGAATGTGAGGGTGGGCTTAAATATGAATAGTTTATTCCTTCTCCCCTGAAAAATGGCTTTTAATTGAATTGAATTTCTATTGTTATTGTTTTATATCTATAGTTGCTAATTAGTTAGCAGTTAGTTAGCTTGTTAGCAGCTTAAACTAGCATGCTAATGCTAACTGATATTGTAAGCAACTGACTGTTCAGCAGCTCATGAGCCACTGGTTGTCTTCATAGGTGGAGTTTGGGCCTAAAAAGTGAGTGCACTGACCATAGGATGCTTTGATTTGACCAATAAAAGTGAATAACCAAGATGTATACTGAACCGGCTACAAGAATGAGAATTATATTGAGAGAAATGTGTAAATTATTGCGCAATTAATTATTTACCTTATTATTTAAGGCCATGTGGGTACACTTAGGGCTATGTCCATTTGGGAACACTTCGCTTCTCTGCTGGAGAATTTTTTCTTCCACTCTGGGTAATTTACTGACCCTTATTTTTTTTTCCCGAAGCCCTTTTGCCATAAAAAAATGAATTAGTATCAAGTACAATGGGCTTTAAGACAGCTAAAGCACAGTGATCAGAATTAGGCCTCTTGTACTAACTGCTAATTACGCCAAGAAAATTAGTCACGCTGTCTCATTAAGCTTTCATTATAAATACATATTTCTCATTCTCTTTGTAAAGCAGGCCCTTCTCTTCATGCTTCTCTCACTACGGCTCTCATGGGGTCTCTCTCTCTCTCTCTCTCTCTCTCTCTCTCTCTCTTTCACACACACACACACAAACACACTGAATAAATCTTGTCTTTGTCCTGGACCACATTTAACTTCACTTTCATTTTCAAGCTGAAGCATTTTTCAACACTACAACAGAGTAGAATAAAGCATCTGTAATCTATTTACTTTGTTGGAATAGTGTTTAGGTAACATCAACAATTCCTTTATAACTTTACTGCAGAGGTATTTTTACATACCTGTTTGTAACATAGCAATGTACA
Source organism: Hoplias malabaricus (assembly GCF_029633855.1). Lineage (NCBI taxonomy): Eukaryota > Metazoa > Chordata > Actinopteri > Characiformes > Erythrinidae > Hoplias > Hoplias malabaricus. Next base: position 26,534,734 of record NC_089815.1, on the reverse strand, counting down.
CCTTCTGGACAAAAGTGTTGTTACAGATTTTATAATATCCCATTCTACATACACAGATATTAATACAGAGCTGGATCTTTGCAGCTATAACAGCAGGTTTGTAACTCTGCACTTACTGAGTCAGCAGAGAGTTGCCAATTTTTACACACTGTGCAATTCAGCACTCAGCAAACACACTCTGAATCTTTACATGGTCTGCCATTTTGTAGCTGAGTTGCTGTGGTTCCTAAATGCTTCCCATTTTTAATAACACCACTCACTGTTCATCTATGGCAATGGGACAGAGTGAAAGACCTGAATTCAATGATTAGGAAATCTGTCCAAAACCGTTTGTCCATAGTCTGAGCACGGCAAGGGCGTGAAATAAATAGCAATAGCATGAATTAGCTTCTCGTGTGTTGATGGTTGCAGGTGTAGTCTTTTCAATGATGTGAACTCCATGTGTACCTCTGTAATTGAACGCACCCCACCAAGCTGAGTTCATTTACACCATTTGGCAGAGCCATAGAAGCCTGGCGTTTTCTCCCATGTTGAGTGGACGCTCCGAAATTGCTTTGCAGTGAGCAAACATTACAGCAATCATTCCTCACTCCGAAGCTATTGCAGGCAGACACTGTCTCCTGGCCTCACTTGTTCTTTCCCTGTCTTCTCCGTCTTTTATCCTTCATCTTTCCAGCCCTCTGTCTCATCTCTCCACGTCGGGCTGGATCTTTTCAGCATCACATGCTGCTTTATTTTTGTGATCTGTTCTCTCTCCCCTCTTTTCTTTCATCACATTTGTTCCCTGTCCTGCCCATCACTCATCTCATGTCTCATTACACGTAATGGGGCGCGTGAGAAGCCCAGGATTGGCTGACACTTATCTGACGCCTGACTCTTCTCTTCTCCTCAGCTCTAAGATGCCAAGGAAACAGCAGCCATGTTTGTAACCCAGCCTCGCTGCCTTGTTCTCGGGCCGTTTATAACACGGGACACTTTAATAAAACCGACAAAACAAAAGTGGCAGACGTTAGCGGCGAGCTGAGGCTCATCAGAAATCATTGGCTCTAATTGCATCACCACTGCGGGACCGCAACGCAAATATCAAGTGGAACGCCTCGTTCAATAAACGCTGCTCTCACAGCATGGGCCCAGTCCAAGCCTCTCTATCAATAACACAAATGTCAATACCGTGAATGCTAATACATCTCAAAATATTACAAAGGCAGGTGTAAGCTGACAAAATCTGCACTGTATGCCCCAAAAGATCCCCATGTCCCTTTTAATTACCAAAGGATTCTGCTGCTTTAAAGAGCCCATATCACTGCAAATCACATTTCTCTCACTTTTTTGAAGTTTGATGGAGTGTATAAACATTGGAAAAGTTGTAAGTCTTCCGAGGCTTATGGGAAATTATGCTACGTATTAAGCTTACTTACTGTTTTACAGTTTCAGATAAAACACTCACTCAGGGGGCTCCAGAGCATGACAGTGGTCTAAGAGTTTTCCCTTTCATCAGGAAACTGCAAGTTTGATCCCCAGTGTTGCCTCAAGCATCTGAAGCTAGGAGACCTATAGAGCACAAATGGCTCT
>NC_089815.1:26420662-26528162 GCF_029633855.1 Hoplias malabaricus | reverse complement strand
TGTCTCCTTGGCCTCAATGATTTATGGATTCAATTTTGAATGGAAACTGACCATTTATTATAGATAAAAGTCTTTACAAAATGTTGAAATATTTAGCAGCTCAGTGGGGCTTTATTTGTGTCTTTATTTTCCGCCTTCACCTCGTCAAGCAAATGTGGTAGTGAGAGACATTGTTAAAGTGGATATATTATTGGAAAAAAAATCACTTGTTCATTAAATATGGGGCCTACCAGTCCACACACTGAAATAAAACCACCCAGTCAGATACTGTGGGCTGCCTAAACTGGGCAAAGCATACAATGAGCGCGACGATATAAGAGCACTGAGTAAAAACAGAGAAAATGAGAGCAGAGAAGAAAGAGAACAGAGCAAAAACGGCTAAAAAGCATAGCTTCTGAAAGCAGCCATTTTGAACAGAGGAGGTTAGACAGGAGAAGAACACTGATGTGGTGTTTGTGGTGTTTTAACCAAAGCATGTTACTGAGGTTTCAAAAATCCCAGAACTGTGTTCCCTACTGGAAAGAGGGTAGAATGTGTCCCCTTTAATAACAGCGCTCTGTAAATATGCTGCCGTTACAGGACTGCGGTGAGGACAACAAAAACAGCCCTCGCTAAAATCAATGCAAAGCAAATGTATATCCACTCCCAGTTTCCAAAAGCTGGCAAACAGCAATCTATAACACATCGATTCCATTAAAACCACCATCAGCAAGAAGGGAAATTCAAGGCAAACAGGTTTGAAAGCCTTTTTATGAAATCCACTTAATTTTCTTCCTCCAGAACCTTTAGAACTTTAGCAAAACCTGTGATGGGCAGAGGCTCCGGTGTTTACCGCGTTCGCTCTGACCTCATTTGTATCTCTGTGTGACCCAGATAAAAAGAGCATGCTAATATGACATTTTATTCAGTTTCTCAATCACGGTGAAGGATCTGTGTGGAGATTGTTGATTTTTAGAAGACCACTGGTGTGATCTTTTTTTCTGAAGCTATTTAACATTAGATTAGTCTTTAATCAAGAAATAATGAACGGCCAGAGGTGGGTAGAGTGGCCCAAATATTAAAATAAACACTTCCTTCCAAAAATGCAGAACCCACATTAGCTAGGCCTTATTTTTTTAATTCCTTTGTGGGGTTTTTTGGTGCAAAATAAATTGCTAAAGCTTCAACTGCCCACAAAAGCCCACTCCAGGACGCTACACTCTCAGAATAACTGTCAGTGTGGTAGTACCTTTCACTAACACTGAGATGGAACCCTCAATGGAATATCGTAATCCATTTGGGAACACATTTGCCCCATAGTGTAGATTTAGAAGTTGAGGTGATTTCATAAATCCATAATTACCTGTTATAATTATCTGTTATAATTGTAATGATGGTTGTAGCTTGTTTACACAGGGCCCCTAGTGGCCATTCCTCTTGCGAGATGAAAATCAGCCAGAACAATTAGCTTTTCCTCTTGTCTACGTCCACCGATAGAGGAGTCGCATTACGTAGACGGTACGTGTTCACACTGTGCGGAGTGAAACACATCAGAGTAGATCCAGAGCTTTCTGTGTCCCCATTTAAATTGATCACAGACTCTCATTCAGAGTGTCCTCCTATCATCGTAGAAGTGGCGCCCGCGGTTTCTGACCTCTTTGTTTCCTGAGGGAGGAAGCAGAGTTTGAAGAGGTCAGAGCTTATCTGAAACCCCTCAGCGTGTAGGTGATCTGTTATCTGTGTGTGTATGTTTGTGTTTACTCAAGCTCAGTTTCGGAGGGATCCCTCTTCCTGGTAAACCTGGGACCTTCCTGCGGGAGAACTTCCATGGCTGCCTGGAGAACCTCTACTACAACGGAGTGAACGTCATCGACATGGCCAAGAGGCGCAAACCTCAGATCTACACTGTGGTGGGTTTCTAGCTTCCCCCTGTAAATACAGCGGCTTTTAACTTGTGTTTTTGAGCTGCTCAAGGACACTAAGGACATCTGGATTCAATTATGTTTCTATTAAACAGAAAAGTTGAGAGGGAATTTAAATAGATTGCGTGGGAGGCTTTTCTTATACTACTTCATATATATATATATACTTCAACTGATTTACCCACTCCCTCATTCACACATTCACTCACTCACCCACTCACCCAGGGACTCACTCACACATTAACGGATCGATTCACTCACTCACATTTAACAACGTTCTCCACAAAGAGCGCTGCTGAGTGTGTTATCTCTGTGAGACTGAGCTCGTTTACGGCGCAGAGAGATTGACTCCCTTCTGCCCGAGTGAATCCTCAGTTTCTCTCACTGCGTCAACACACACAGCTCTGGCTGCAGAAGTCTGAGTGCATTTCCTGTGTGATTACAGTATTCACACGTGTAAATATGATGAGTTTTTGAATTTGACGCCACCGTTCTGTTGTATTGTTTGTTTATAATTGTGTAGAAACACTTGGTGTGACATGTCGAGTTGTGTGTGACCCCCTGTCTGTCACTCTCCTGCTGGTCTTCTTAATTGGAAGGATAACTTTAGTGTTAATGCAGTGTCAAGATCGAGACTGTGTGTGTGTGTGTGTGTGTGTGTGTGTGTGTGAGAGAGAGAGCGTGAGTGTGAGTGAGTGTGTTGTTGTGGTTGCCATATTCAAGTAACTGTAAACCAGACTTTTCTCTGCCTAATTAACAGTATTGGCTGCAATCTCTCTCTCTCTCTCTTTTCTCTCTCTCTCTCTCTCTCTCTCTCTCTCTCTCTCTCTCTGTTAATTACAATTTATTGTAGCTTTATTGGTAGCAGGACTGATTGAGTTCCATATTGCATCCATTTGATATTATTTAAAGCAGACAATAATAAATACAAATCTAATATTAATAATAATGGAAATAAATAAGAAAAAATACTTAGAGACATAAGAACAATAACAAAACCAGTGAATGAACCGTGTGTGATTAGGCTCCTGTAGTGAACAGTGAGGGATATTTCTGAGGAGGATGAGAGGCAGTGACAGGTTGCCTCATGTCTTTCAGCAAAAATGAAAACACGTCTGATTTAGAGACAGTTTCAAAATCTGAGCGAAGGCTTTACATGGGTGAGCTTTTTCAAGGCGGAACACTCTGTCTTGACCTCACTGCTCTCACACTGATCACCGTTTTTCTGTCTCTGGGAAGCCAGGTCGTATTATACCTGCCACTCTCTGCGTCCAGGCTGCGGTCAGTGAGCCCCTTCTTGGTCTGACGTATGGTCCTCTCTGTTCAGGGCCCTATAGTACACTGTAGATTAGTGTTCCAGGTGTTCCCGGTGTTTAAGCAGTGCTTGATCTTTTAATTAACTCTGATCTGACCATGGTCAGCGGTGGTGGCTTCGTGTTTGTGGGTCAGTGGGTCATTTTGTCTTTTTTTAAAATGGTGGGTGTTGGCTTTAACAACTCCATCTCAGGCCAAAAAAAAGAACACTTTGAATCTACAGGCTTTTAAGCAGCAGATTGAGTTTCCAAGCTGCCACGCTGTATCGGAGAATTAGAGCTGTGTAATTCACATACTTCAGCTCCTGAAGAAGGTTCTGTCTCTGAACCTTCCTACAGGCTCCCCTTGCTTTCAAATGCCTCTTACATTCTGTTGAACTCTTTCTCCCTTGTGGCTTGGCTGAAGTGGACAAATTCTGTCAAAAGCAAAGGATTTCTACGCTTTCATTCAGCGCTGTGCCTGTGTCTGAAAGCAGAGGAGAGGCTTTATAATGAATTGAATTTGATGAAAAGTCTTGTTGTGCCGGGAGAAAAATCCATCTTTTACATTTTTCCCTGTTTAACATCTGTTGACGTCCAAACAAACGGAAAACCGCTCTGAAGTACAGGCTACAAGCATGAATAAATATCAGCCATAACATTAAAACAGCACTGACGAGGTGGTGGCGGTGCTGCTGGGGTTTTTGAACACTGTGACACTGACTGAGTATTTTTGGTTGGTGGACTATTCTTAGTCTAGAACTGACACCAAGGGGTTAAAAAACTCCAGGAGCACTGCTGTGTCTGATCCACTCATAACAGCACAGCATGGCAATGTCACTTCCGCACAGAGGATGATCCACCACCCAAATCATACCTGCTTTGTGGGGGTCCTATGTGGTTCCTGACCACAGTAGAACAAGATAAAAGTATGCAGAGCAACGAGTAGACTACAGTCTGTAACTGTAGATCTACTAAGTGCATGTCTACGGTCAGTGGAGCTGATCAAACGGGCAGTGAGTGTAGAAACAATACGGCCTCCTTAACGTTTTAACTGTTGACAATGATGACAGTGAAATGACAAGATGTCCAGATTTCTAAGGAGATAAGCTGCTGTTAAATTGGTCTTTAAATGATTTGTAGACCCTTATTAACAGCCCCTACATGGGAACGGCCCTAAAAGCGGTCTTTAGTAAATTGCAGGCAGGTGTGTGTGTGCTCAATTAGCAGCCCTGAAAGAGTTTGGCAGCTTGCTGATATAACACAGTGGGACATAAACGGCTTGAGCGAAATCATTTTGTGGCTCGAAGTGCACAAAGCATTAATGCTGTGACACTCTGCACCTTCCCCTGCCTCTCCTCTCTGCTTCTCACCCACTCTTCCTTCCTCTACATGAATCTATCCCTTTCTCTTCTCTTGCTTTCCCCCCAGCTTCTTTCCATTCCCACTCTTTAATTGGATGCCTCTCTTCACCCTGCTCGCCCCAACCCCACATCCACACATCTATCTTTTCTCTTTTCCTCCTCCTCAACCGTCCCTCACTCTCATTGTCATCAGCCTAGTGTTTTTTTCACTCGTTCATCCCATCAACTTTGCCCCCATGGGGGAACTCAGAGTAACCCTTAATCTCAGGAACATACCATACCTCCTTCCCCCACCTTAAAAACATAATGACACAACTTATTGAGAACTCCCCCATGAGCTCCACTGACCCTTCCATATGCACCGCTACCACATCATTTACACAATAAATTAGATAGTTACCAGTTATTGAAAGTGTTGACGTGATCTACATTCTGTTTTTGTACTTGTCATCCCTTTCTGTACAAGAGCTTGTGACTGTGTTGAGCTGTTAGTGAGCAATGAGAGGAAGGCAGAGTAACAAAGCAACAAAATACATCTGCAAAACTGAAGAACAATTAGACCCAGTAGAACATGCTTAAATTGGAAGTAATTCTGTTTTTTATGCTTTCCTTTCTCAGGGGAATGTGACGTTCTCATGCTCAGAGGCCCAGCCAGTTGCTGTGACGTTTCTGAACTCCTCCACCAGTTTCCTGGCCGTACCCACTGACCCCGCCATGGAGGGTCTAACCTTGAGGCTCCAGTTTCGAACATGGAACCGGAACGGTCAGCTCTTCTACGCTCCACTGACCCGCGGTCATGAGCCCAGTTCTCTCATCCTGCAGCTCAACGAGGGGTCACTCCAGCTCTCCCTCAGAGGACCACCACAGTACTCCACTGTAGTGTCGGCTGGTAAGAGAATCTGCAGAAATCCAGCTGGACACACAGCTGTAATTTATCCCTGCTCATTGCTTCAAACTTGAAGAGTGGGTTTGGACAGTGTTACATTTATTTAACACCTTTCCAATGCCCAAAGTGGTTTACACAAAAATAAGAGAGAAATTAAGTGTTTTTACACATTTTTTAATATTTCAGTATTAATGTAGGCCATACATACCCATTATTATTGGGTGCAGTATTGAGTAAGTAGCAAATTAACATGTCCAATAACAACACTAGAGGGGCCACACTGCACCGAGGAAGGTAATGCATCTAGTTTTATCACCTACCATCTTCTAGCACTATCCACTGATCATTAGACCTTCCATTGATCCATTAAAACACATTTGCATATTGTTCATAGGATACATCCAGCACTTGCCAAATACCAGCTAAATGGAGTTAGCTTTGGTGATGTTCCAATTGCCAAACTCTTCCGTCAACAAGGACCATCTGAAGGCACCTGTTGTCTGAATTTTTAAATCTCCTCTCTACTTCTCAAATTTTCAAAGTATGCTGCAAACTGCTTCAGACATTTGAGGACAAACAGGGAAAACAAAGGTTTAGTGAAAAGTAAAATATTTTCTCAAAGAGTCAAAATACAGTGGATCAAAGTGTGAAACTTGTTCAAGGGCAGCTGAAAGTAAAACCGAACGAGACCAGTCTGAATTGGGAGGGTAAACAACATACAAAATTTAAGAAGTCATCTCTCTCTGCCCGCGCCAGACCTTTCCCTGCTCCTGATCTGGAGGTCGGCGCTCTATGAAGCTAAATAGAATTGTCTGAGGGCGATGAAAAGTGTACATTTTCAGGACAGATTTTCCACTGCTACAATACACCTGTTTCCTTGGTTACGCTACATCCATTTTCGTGTTTGTGCTACGTCCCATTTCCATGGTTACACTGCACCTATTGCCATAGGAACATTAGTCCTATTCCCAATGTCACACTATGATTATTTCCTGATTACACTAAACCTTTCACTTATGCTACACTATTCTATTTCCATGGTAACACTAAAGCCATTCCAAGTGACATTAATCCAGTTTTCATAGGTACATTACACGCTTATGTTATACACCTTTCCAAAGTTACACTACCCTCCTTTCCATGGAAATGCAACACCTGTCACCATGGTGACATTACACCAATTTTCATGGTGACACAATTTATTTCTATAAATAAACTAGACATATTCCTATATTTACACTACAACCATTTTTGTGGTTACTCTACATCTCTTCCTAGTTTAGTGCTACACCCATTTCTACAATAAAACTATGATATACAAGGAATTACTGAATTATAAAACAGGAATAGCGTTTTAAATACTGCACAGTTACAGCATCTATTACAGAGAAGGTATAATACAAACAAAGCATAGGTTCTGAGTTGTTCTGGGTTTAAAGTGCAAGGTGTCTACTGTAGTTGATGAGTGCTACAGCTCTGGGACAGAAGCTGTTGACGTGTCTGGTTGTCCTGGTTTGTCTTCGGCCAGAGGGAAGTGGCTGGAAGAGGTTGTGTCCAGGATGAGAGGGGTTAGCCGTGATTTTGCCTACATGCTTCATCATTCTGCTGTGAAGGGTTGGCAGACTACAACCAATGATCCTCTCTGCTGTCCTGATTATTCACTGGTGTCTGGCTCGTTCATGTGAGGTGGAGAAGACAAACCAGATGGTTGTAGATGATCGCTGAGTAAAACTGTATCATCACAATCTGCGGCAGATTGAATTTCTTTCTCTGCTATATTTTGCACGTTGAATTTTATTTCTCACCCGTTTTGTAAACTAGAAGTGTTGAGCTCTAAGTTCACAACACCCAGAACTTCCTTCTGGAACTGAGCAAAACCTTCACTACTGGAAATCCTTATGTTTTTCCTTCAGTACACACCGTGCAGAAGTTTACTTGACAGTAATGAATGTGGAAGAGTTTCCTGCTGCGACGAGCAAACAGAATCCACACTCAGTGTACACTTCAAGTAATCAAAGTTTGGAGATATATTTAATCCCTCTCTCCTTTCCCCTCCACCTACACATGTGCTTTAAGCCACTGCAGTGCACCAGGTTTGACTTCAGCCGACTAAGGATAAGGAATTTTTATACTTCATCCGAACACGATCTGGACCATCGTGGTCTGCACTTGACTCGGTTGATCTGTTAAAATCTATCAGCCTAAACTAATCTAAAGCATGACTGACCATTCCTAGGGATCTGCCTAGAATTTGAGTGTATTTTTTTTTTTCCACTCTGTATTAACTAGGTCAGAATCTATCTGATGGACAATGGCACTCGCTAGCGGCGGAGGTCAAAGGTCAGCAGGTCTACCTGACCGTGGACAGTCAGAAGCCAGTGGTCATGGAGATCATTCGTCTCACTGATATTCTGCAGAGGACAACTGTCTTTTTGGGAGGTATAGTTCCATTAAAGCACATGTACTACACTATTGGTAACTCATTAACTGTTTAACTCTTATATTATGTGAGATTAAATTGTATTAAGTTAAGCTTTCAAGCAATGTAGTCATTATTGCTGTTGCTAAGTAATATCAGTCTCATTTCAGCCCCTGTTTAAACTCAAGTGGCTTCTACTTATCATAAACAAACCTTAGAAGTATTAATAATTCTGTGTAAATTACCATATCAGTAAATACTGAATGCAAAAGGAATTTCATGCCTGAGTAAGGACAAATTTAAGAAAACATTTAATAAAACCCACAAACACACACAGAGCAGCAGGCATCCACCTTGGAGATGTTGGGGTTAGGTGCATTGCTCAAAGCCACTAAAGTGCTGGATATTGAGGGTGGGAAAGCACTTCACTCCCCCTTGCCCACATTGCTGCTGGTCCAGCTACCTTTCAGTTCCCCAATCCTGCTTCTCTTAACTACAGGCCATGGCTGCCCCAGTCAGATATGCATGTCATACTCAAAACCTATACAATAACATGTGCCCGTAACTATTCAATCATACCCTCATACAATTCCAAATGCTCTTTATATTCTAAGGACATTTCAAGGCATATAGAACAGCGACAATGTCCCAAAATGACCTGGAATTTCATTAATATTCAGAAAGTTTTATATCACGTTGTATAAAGTCACCACTTCACAGGATTCACATTCACTTGGAAATGAAAAAAGATCACACCGGGGAAAAAGGAATGAAATTAAATAATGAGTCGTCTGATTTCTAAAGCAGCTGTATTCTTATAGCTTTGTCTGGGATTTCAAAACCCACCCATTACCCTGTAACTTCTCAACCTTGGCTGTGTGAAATGTTATTACGTTATGGCTTTAAAAGTTTTCATGCACACAAATACAAGGCCAATTTTGATTCTTCTTTTCTGATTAACTGGTCTTCATTTGATAAACTGCCCTTGACTTGTTCACTGCTGGCTGCAGGAAGCAGTTATTACTCACCTCCGGCCTCAGATGATCGAATATGTCTAAAGTTTGCACTTTTAATTTGCAAAAAAGTGGGTTGGACAGGCAAAAAGCCGACGGTCACTCGGTGTTTACGTGTTAATCATCTGTACCAAAGGTCACTCTTTGACTACTCTCTGGCCTCTTCTCATTTTGCCATTTTCTTGGGACATTTTGCATGCAAACCACTCAGGGACTAAACCGACGGTCCTTATTAAGATACACCGTTATTACTGTTGTAAATAACTTAAAGCTATTTGCTGTAATCTTTCTCCCACCTCCCTGTGTCTCCAGCAAGAACTGTAAATCCCTCAGTCTGCTTTCTCACGGAGACAATACAATTCTGCTAATAATTGAATAAGCTGCTTTGTGTCTGATTATTTTCTCAGGACAGGATTTATATTAAATAGCCTATGTCTGTTTTTCTCATTCAAGACCTTAAACAGTGATGTTCTCTTGTTCTAGGCTGCCCAGTATCTCAGAGCGATCTTAGCATTGAAGGGACGTGTGAGAAAGCTCATACAGGATATCAGGGCTGCCTTCGACTCATTTTCATCAACAACCAGCCGCTCAACCTTGGCAGAATTCAGCAGGAAAAACCAGCAACCTTCAACCAGCTCAGCTTCGACATCTGCAGCATTCGAGACAGGTCCGAATTCCACACATTTGAATTCAGTTGTGTCTAAGCCTGAGGTCACCGTGTCCGTGTCCGATGCCAACCATCAGCTAAAGGAGCATAAAGCCCTCAATTATGGGACGTGGAGCAGACGTAGTAACATCTCTGGAGTGATGAAGCTCCATCCATTATTGGCATGAGTTGGAGTGGTGTTTGTGATCCACAACTTATCATCCAACATCAGTACTTGACTACACTAATACGCTCAAGGCTGAATGCAGTCAAATTCTCTCAGCTATTTTCCAACCATGCGCAAAAACATTGTGTAGACAGATGTATATTTTAACAAACCTCTCCACTGCGGTATGTTTGTCTCCAGGTGTGTTCCCAATTTCTGTGAACATGGAGGAGTGTGCTACCAGTCCTGGGATCAGTTCCACTGTAACTGCTCAGGAACAGGCTACACAGGAGCCACCTGCCACAACTGTGAGTCCTCCACCAGCCAGACATACTGGAAACTTCTATCTATGTTACCAAAACATTATACAGGATTATTACTGAACTACATTATATTTCAAGAACTAAAAAATATTTTTCAGTAGCACTGTGTTACCTATTGGTCTGTTGCATTACCAAAGAGCTATCTCTCTGAACTCTCTGAACTAAAAAATTATAAACTGGTGGAACAGGGATGCCTTGCCCTTAAGCATGGGGGTGATTCATTGGTGTGCAACACAGTACAGATCTTGTTTACATGCTGGATATTCCAGTGTATTGTAGCTGACGCTTACCATTATATTACACAAAATACTTATCTACTGCTCTGGAATTTGTACCTTAAACTTGGCTAGTATTTAGAACACATTTGGTTAGTACCTAGAGTCTACATTACATTTAATATATTTGTACCTAGTACTATACCTCAAAGTTTTTTGGTTAGATTTTAGAATTGTTCTGCAAGTTTAGAACTCAGAGCTGTTACCACACTTTTATATTTGATTCACGTATACTTGGTTAGTACAGAGAGCTGTAAATCACAGTTCACATTTACTTGTTTAATACCTAGAACTGTGCTCTACCTTTATTTGGTTAGCACTGAGAACTGTACTTTGCACTTACTTGGTTAATGCCTAGAACTATGCCATAAAATGTACTTGATTAGAACCTTGCCTAGAACTGGATCTCACATTTACTTGGTATACCTAGAACATAAATGTACCACCCGAACCCTGTATTTGACATCAGTGTAATGTAGTTGTTCACTTCCTGGTGATTATAATTATATTTTTTAAATCTGTTTCAAAAAATGTACACTTTTAAAACTCATTGCACTCCTTCAATTTACACCACACTCTTGTTCCTCGGCTTCAGCTTGACATTAAAAGAACAACCTTGGGCTATTGCTTTGTCACACTCCACAAACAGTGTACAGTTTCTCCCACTGGAAAGCTTGCAGGGCTACTTAATCATCCGACCTTGACCCTGTCACACTGCACACCCAACGGAGCGAGAAAATCTCGTTTACTGGCCCCAGCCTCATCCTCCAGTGTGAAATCTTGTCCTCTGTGGCATGATTGTAGCCACCATCTCAAACATTGGATGAATGTGTTTTTGAGCCAAGGAACGGGCAGATTGAAGAGTGAGAAGAGGTTTATTAACACCCAGATTTCTGGTAAGATTGGCCGGTAATACTTTGTGTGTAGCTATACACTAACTAGTAGAAACGGCAAGTGCCTTATTAGACAAGGTTAGAGCAGATGTACATTGCACGTATACATTTGAATCAGCAAAATATTGAGGACAGTTTGTGTTTTTCTTTCGCCGCTACTTGCTCGTTCTCATCATATGTCTCTGACCAGCCGTCCCCTGAGGAAAGAGGCACACCGCAGTCCATCTGTTCCACTTGTTACACAGAACGACTGATGGGGAAAAGAGAAAAAAAAGGAAAGAAATCACAGCTTTCAAAAGTCGGCACGCAGAATCAACTGGAGCAGCCAATGAGAGCAGGAAATCTGTGTCTCATACATACAGAACTGCTGTCTCATGACAAGCACATTCACACAAGCAGCAATTACCAGTCTTCTCGCAATAGACTGCTTAACAAAGATGGATTTGTTTGTTGCTCAACTACATAAAGAGGCATACAGTCATAGGCAAAAGCTTGACCACCCACAAATTACACATTTGATTCTGTTGATTTTCTAAGCAAAAGTGAAACCTCATCCTCCAAATGGAATGCAGCCTTTTCCTGCAGGTTTTAATGTGGAATTACTATGTATTTAAACACAAAATATGAGAAAGTGACTTGCTCAAGGGCAGTTCCGCCAACTTTTACTCACGCTAAACCCATTTTTTTGCTGCCAGTTGTGGGGATACCCATGCACTTCTTAAACCTTTAGGTCCCCACAAAGACAAAAAGAAAAATGATACACAGAGGATTTATGAACAGTATTGTTAATGAGCAGTCAAATATTATTTATGAATGTTCCAAAATTATGCTGACCATGAGATGTATCAGAAATTCTGTACGAATCCTGTTTTAAACATGGTCCCCTCCATATGAGGGCCCACGGTGTAGAGTATAAACAGGTTCATTCTGCATCGAATGTGAGCTGTACTTCATAAAAAATGCAAAAATAAAGTAATAATCACATACATAAATATCACTACTGGCTTTTGAAATGACATATTTCTTCTTTAATTCCAGGAAGGTAACAGTCCTTGCATATTAAAATGAATGCGCACAGACTGTGTAGTCATTTTCACTTTGAAAATCAACAAACCATGTCATTTGACAAGCATATGGCTGTATATAATAAGATAGTAAATATGTTCAAAATCTCATTTTGCTTCATTATATGCTGAACAAATGCTGTATTTGTGCAGTTATCAGCTTCGAGGACAAGCCTTCAGCAGGAAAACTGCAGCATGGCTCAAAAATGATCCCATGTTCCAGCCCCATAGCAGCACTTCCACAGAACTGTTGTTATTTACCTCTCTCATTCTCCTCTGTTCTTGCCCTTTCGCAGCAATATATGAGCGATCGTGTGAAGCCTACAGGAAGACAGGAAGCCCTTCGGGGGTCTTCACAGTTGACCCTGATGGTAGTGGTCCTTTGGAGCACACACAAGTGAACTGCACCCTGGCAGGTAAGCTGTACAGTGAGATTTAATGCATATGAAGTGATTTCAGATGATCTACATTTGTTGTAACTTGAAAGACACGGTCATCTACTTTTTCTGATGTTGGTGAAAATAAAATGAACCAAATGCACCGGCACAATGTTAGCGCCTTTGAAGCACTGAGCGAAAAATGATTAAAGTGTCCTCAAATAAACTATTTAAGAAGGAACAAAAGGATCAAACAAACAGTACTGTGCAAAAGTCAGAGATCATCCTTTCTTTTTTTTCCCCCAAGCAAAACAGGCAGCAACTACTGCTAAGTTGTTCACACACCAAAGCCTCAGTAAATGAAAATTTATATATTTTATAGATCAAATTAAGTGGCAATGTGTTCTAAAACATAGTCTCTCATCTTTTCTGCCCCATTTAAGACCTGAGTGTGGTTAGAGTGAGTTGAGAGATGTTTGTGGGGATGTTTTTTGATGAGTATTTGGGTGAAAACTGACTTGTTAGCAGCATGTAACGCCTGTGTTGGAGGCTACACAGAAAATTTGCTAGGGGTGAGGCCTAACTACCATTTATTATGTTGGAAGAACTAAAATAAAACAAACACCAAAACAATAAATAAATAAATAAATAAATAAAATCATTGAATGAAAATAGCAGAACCAGATAAATACAGTGCTCCATTTTTATTTACAATGCATTACACATCCCCTACCACACCCTTACTCTATTTACTGGTTTACAGACTTTAGGTGTTTGTTGGATTTAAACTTCACTCCTATAGCGAGAGACATATGGCTCATTCTCACCAACTGTCTTTATTGCCATAAGTTGATAAGTAAATCCAATAAAGTGTAAGATGTACAGTCCTTGTCTTGGCTGTGAAAGGCCAGGGAAAAAAGTTAAATTCTGGGTTGACAATATTCAGCCAAAGTATTCCCAACATAAAAACCTCCTCCTGTGGGAACAAGGCCAGGATTCATCCATGGTAAAGTACCAGTGTAAAGCTAACAGCTGGACCACTACCAGAACCAAGAAGAATAATAAAAACAAACACAAAGCTAAAGCGCTAAGATCAGAACAGGTAAAAATCACCTTTAAAATAACTATATAGCACAAAGGACATATGTATAAAATACTAGTACATCAGCCTGCCAAGCAATAGTTTTGCTGAAACACTAGTTGCCTCCTCCACTGAAATTTCTTCTCGGTTTTATGCGTGCAGTAGACTAGCCGATAATGTTTCCCCCTACTGGAAGAAAACGGCACCACCCCTAAACTGCACATGTAACCATGTCTCGTTACAAGCATTAGCCTTGTAGATCTAGCTCTAAAGAAAGCCTGTTTATGTGTGTGTGTCCTTGAAGTTCTCAGGGAAGTGTACTGGGGCCTCATTTATTGAGAGAATGTATCATTATATCACCACTCTAGCACACACTGCATGCATTTCTAGTGAATGTGTGTTGATGTTCTTTTGGTCTCTGAGTGGAGAGTTAAACTCACAGATCAGTTTGGATGTGGAAGCCTGGGGGTGGAGAGTCTGGACAGCTGTGTCCCCAGCAGGTCTGGGAAAGTGCCGCGTGAAATCACACATCTCATTAACTCAGTTCAGCATGTCCTCACATCTCTGTCGAGATCAGCAAGCTCTACTCCTGCATTCCTGAATCAGCAAATCAGCCTCTGAAGAGCGGTGGATGAGTGGAAGTGAGGCCGCAATAAACCAGATTGTGTTTGCAGGGAGTGAGACATCATGCCCTTTTCAGTGCCCTGAGAGTGCACTCCTACAAAGCTTGCTAAATGTTTCATGACTTGGACGATTTCCTGATAGTTGATATTGAAGTTTTATATCATGTGGTTGTCCCTTAACCTCAGTGGCCATGGGGCTGGAATGGATGCTGACTCTGATATTCTCCATTGATATTATCAAGTACAGTGTCTTTCACTTTAACTCTAGTATTGATTAAGTAGGACACTATTTACTCAGTTTGAACTTTGTGTGACCCTACTGAGACGCTAGTGAACAAGTAAAGTAAAAGAGGAGAGGTGGGAACCCTTTGAAAAAAAACAGTGGTAAGTTCATTGGCAAGTGAAGGAAACTGATTAGATCTCTTTATCTAATCACAAGTGTAATCAAATAAATTATGTTTCACTGTGATAGCTATAGATGAACATTATTGGCTCGCTGTGTGTGTGTGTAATGTGGGGACTCACTGAGAGAGGGGCTATAGATATATGTAAATTATATACTTTTATATTAAAGTATAGGATTAAGCCAAAACGATAATGATATTGATGACATTAAAGTATATTCCGTGAAAGATTTCAAAGACTAAAAGTCATAGTGCAGAAACTGTGGGTCCTCGGCTTCTGTTGCTGTGTCTTTTGTTTTTAGAGAAGGATGCCAGGCTTTTAGCTCTGTTCATCTTTTAAGTGCAGAATAGGGAATGTGTAAAGAGAGAGGTGTGTGTACACTGCCTGTGGCAAACAAATGCTGAGTTCTGCTTGTCATGGTGTAGGATGCTGCCTATGTCAAGACAACAGCATCTACACTGTTTAAAAATAAAGATTTCTAAATGCTTCTAGGGGGTATGGTTCTAGAGCAAGCTTTTTGTCCAAACCCTACAGCATTTAACCACCTCCCATTCTTAACAGTCTCTCTTTAGCTAACCTATTTTTAGAGCATGTGGTTATTTGACCAGTGCTGTCCCATCAGGGTTGATAGTTTGATTGATGATAAGTCTGTTTTGATGCCATTTAGATGTGAGGCAATCCTTGCAACTGGCTTGATCCATGTTGTACTCACATTTGGTCACATCAGTGGATCCATGTTAGCCACTTGTGTTCCTGTTAGCCATACTTGTGTTCCTGCCTTGTGCCCAGTGATTCCAGGTTGGCTCCTGACCCACCGCGACCCTGAACTGGATAAACGGCTACAGACAATGAATGAATGAGCTGCCCTGTGATCAGAATTTAAAACATAAATGCAATGCAAATCAAGCTAGAGTTGACCTCTGCTGAACTCTATGTCATTTTGGGGTGCAGGTTTCTTTGCAGTACATCAACGGCATAATTTCCACCCTCTTCTGTCAGGACTCATTACGGATATCACCAGTCTTGGTTTTTACCTTTTGACATTCCTCTCTGCCTCCCCCATCACAGAGCAGCAGATTTGTCTCTAGGATGGGCCTGTAATACAGTGTGTCGTCTCGCAGGAGAAGCGAGGTCCATTATGTCAGCAGCAGGGAGGAATGTAGGTGGAAAAGGAGAGAATCAGAGAGCGTATCAGCCCTCTAAGACAGCCAGGTTAGCCCGACTAGACTGCTCCATTATTCTTTGTTTCACTGGAGGCTGGCCTTGACTGCTGGGGCACTGTGGTTTGCTATTGGATGAATTTGGTGAAATGAGCAAAGCGAGGACGCTTTGGCTTGGCATTAACACACTCTCTGCACGTCAGTGTGGGTGGAGTGCTTTCGCCTGAGACATAGTGTGTCCTGAAGGTTCTTGCAGTTTTGTGTGCTGTATGTGAGTGTAATAGAGAATATTCATGTGCTTTCTGGTGAGTATTCAAGAGGGCCCTATTTATCCAATTCTCAAAAACACGGTGAGAAAATCCACAACCACCGAGTTCGATCATATACCCACGCTGTCAGTTCTAATAAGTGCATGTGCAATTTACATTACTGCCCCCCTCAAACTCCACGGAATGGTATCTACTCTACTCGAGCCAACTCATTGTTTGGTGCCTGGTACCTTGTTCATTTTTGACTACAAACCCCAAGTGAATTGGAAACCACAACAGCACAGTGGCACAGCAGGTAGTGTCACAGTCACACAGCTCCAGGGACCTGGAGGTTGTGGGTTCGAGTTCTGTTCCAGGTGACTGTCTGTGAGGAGTTTGATGTGTTCTCCCTGTGTCTGTGTGGGTTTCCTCTGGGTGCTCTGTTTTCCTCCCACAGTCCAAAAACACATGTTGGTAGGTCGATTCTAAAAGTGTGCATAGGTGTGAGCGTATGTGTCTGGCGCCCCCTTCAGGGTGAGTTCCTGCCTTGTGCCCAGAGATTCCGGGTAGGCTCCAGACCCATCACGACCCTTAATTGGATAAGGAGTTACAGACAATGAATGAACATTTTGGAACTCAGCACACCACTTCAGACAGATCAGTAGTTTCCTTCTTTGTTGCACCATCCAACTCTCACTGGAGTCTTTCATCAGCCACCAATCCAAGGAGTGTTTGAACCTCTTCAAAAGACCACGGCGTAAGTTTACAAGCTGCCATTGTGAGTTGGATAAAAACAAACATGTTCTCTGCTGTAGCTGGAGATTTGACTGATGGTGAACTTGTGCTGGATGTCGGCATTTTGTTGTGATTGACAAGTCTCTCTTTGGCCATTCTGTGCTCTGCAATGTTTATAAATTACATTTTACTCCCTACTCAACTCAAAATGTTGTGGTTTTCCTTTGCTAAGTTTTTGCTCTGCTGAGGCCAAGTATACAAGCTGCTGACTTTACTAGCTCAGGTGGCTCCACAGTTAGCCATGCTAAGCCGCAAATGCTAACTAACCCTAACACAAATAGACATTTTCTCTTAGCATTTGCCAGAAAGCGCCGGCAAGAAGATTGTTTCAGACTGACCCCAATTACAGGAGCTGTTAGCCATGCTAATTCTTCAAGGCTCAGCAAACAGGCACTTTCGTCTACCGCTCATGGGGGGCTTTCATTTGCATAGAGAGAGGGAGTAAGTGCAGACTCCCTAACTCTCTTCATTTCCCAGCCCTGAATGAATGACCTTCTGTTCCCCACTTAATATTCATCAGGTATTTGCATCTCACTCCATCACATTGCTAATCTCCTCTTCTCATTCCTACGCACATCTGGGCAATCGAGGGGTCTTCTCAGAGAGGCTCAACAGGAGAGAACCGGATGAAGCCGCAAATGATGGGGATTGCTGTGCGTGCTTCATGCCTTTAACATTTTAACATACCTTTGTCCATGTGGTTTTCTTCACAGATGACAGATTTTGGACCGTTGTAGGCCATGATCACCTCCTGCCTGTTCCTGTTCAAGGCTCCACTCCTAGAAGCCCCTACGTTCTCATCTTCAACTACTCCATCTCACCCTTTCACCTACGCTCCCTGGTGGCCTCCTCGGAGCACTGCCAACAGGAAGTGATATATCGCTGCAGGAAGTCCCGCCTCTTTGACACCTGGGGTGAGTCTTGTTGTGGATTTATGGCTGAGCTTGTTTTTTATTACTTTTCTGGTTGTTGTCACTACAGAAAATCACAAGCAATGGAACATCTAATATACTACAGATTACAGTATTTTAGAAAAGCATGTTGAGAAACCTTCTGGAGCCTACCCAGAATCATTGAGCGCAAGGCAGGAACACACCATGGACAGGTCGCCACGGCATCACACAGATATCCCCCAGAGATGGCACTACACAGGGAAAGCCTGACATGGCCCTAGGAACCATTTGGCTCTACATTTGAAAGGAAGCCATTGATGGGTGGGATAGTGGTTAATGGTAAACCAAAAATTGTACACTTTTATACATGGAAAGCTGGACCAAATACAATGGCAGCTCTGTGCAGGAGAGTCTAATGAGTTGGCATAATTTTTAAACAGAAGGATGAATGTGTAAAATCTCTCTGATACATTTACAGAATACATTTTTTGTTGCCTTCACTTCAACATGTGAACTACAGTGCTGCCATGGGAAAAAAATCTGCCTCTACATTTGCAGCTTTTGAAGAATGTTGATCATTTAAAATATCGCTTGAACAAAATGCCATAATGTCAGTGTTTTTACTGTAGTCTGCTGTGTTATATTTTTCATGGGCATGGCCTCAATGTTCTATATTTTGTGGCGCTGATGTTCTTGGTCTTTTAGCTGGAGAGGAGCCTGTAACTAATCCTCAAGTGCACAGCTCTGGCCTCAGTTTAGTGTCAGTCTGCCAAATTGAAAGCCCCTGCGAAGCCCTCGAGCAAGAGATCAACCTTTTGATCATTGGGCACACAAACACTTCTTGAAATGGACTCAAACAGATAGTGAACCCCCGGCACCAGACATCTTGCATTTGAGATTTGATTTTGCAAGGGACATGGCTCTTGGCTTCGGCTCTGTGCTGCGGAGATAGCAGATGCCCGCTCACCCGGAGCGGTTGCACTCTAACGGCCATTAGGCAGAATAGAACCTCAAGACCTTCATTCCGGATCCTTAGGGGGGAGACCAGCTGTCTCTGTTCATGAGCAAACTGCATTAGTTCTCTGTTCCCAATGTTATGACATCATAACTCAGCATAAATTTATGATACAGAGTGATAAATTATTTACATTCAGTTCAATCTTGATTCGAGCGATCAAGTCTTAGTTACAGTGAGCCTCAAGGAGGGATCAATGCATTCAGACAGCACTGTGGAAAACTCCCTGAGCTGGATGTCTACAATATAACAGGACATCTACTTGTTTTCCAGATGGGACCCCTCTGTCGTGGTGGCTGGACCGGGATGGTGTGAAGAGGACCTACTGGGGAGGGGTCTTGCCTGGAGTTCAGCAGTGCTCCTGCAGCCTGGAAGGCAACTGCAGGGACATGAACTACTTCTGCAACTGTGATGCAGACCTGGACACATGGTAATTCTGCCATAAAACCCCCTGCCTGTACTTCTCCCAATGCAAATGAATATGCTTTCCATTGAAAGAACATAATGCTTGAGTTTGCTGCTGAATGGCGGAGTACTTGATCATGCAAATGGCTTGTTGACTTGCATATTAGCACGGCAGTATTAAAACCCTTCGTCAGCTTTTAGCCACATATGAGCAACCCACCTTAGTAAAGTGAATCTCAGTGGGTGAGTGCTTAACAAGCCAATGTGTCATCACATTGCCCACAGTTAGCACCTCTTCAGCAGCTTGTGAATCATGCTAGTTCAGCTTTGACCAGGGGGAATTTTCCCCCTGAATAAACTCTGTTCTGTTGGGATTAGTTTTACATGAGGAGATGGGATAATGTAATTACTACTATAGAATGTCACTGACAGTAGTCCAGTCTGAGCGCAGGCTCCTGACTCCTGATTCCGACACCTTTCGCCTACTATAAAACGAGCTGTAAAAGTAACCCAAGGTTAAACTAATCCCATGTGAAATGACATAGGTGTAAATATTCCATCATATCCTGTGCAAAAGGAGTCACTCAAGGATACAGTTTGGTTCTGTCAGACATTGAATAAATCACAGGGGCGTTCAAGTCCGCAGCAAAAATTGCAGTCCCTCACCTCCCTGTGTAAAACTAATCCGAACAGGGCTAAAAAGAGTGAAAGGACAAAGATGGAATCTCGGAAATGTCTCCTTCCCTTTTCTCTCTCATTACTTTTCGCACTCTCACCCTCCTCTCTCCCACTCGCTCTCTCTCTGCAGGGTGAACGATACAGGCCTGTTGTCTTACAAAGACCATTTACCCCTGAGCGAGATCGCCATCGGAGACACAAACAGAACGGGCTCAGAGGCTCTCTTCCAGATTGGACCGCTTCGTTGCTATGGCGACCGTGGGTATTTTGTTTACTAAGTCGAGGGAAGAGATGAACGCTTCATGACCAAATGCATTTCTGTATTTCTAACAGAATTGGTTATTGTTTTTATTTTTTATTATGACTATTGTTGTTGTCAGTGCTTCTTCTGAGTTCACTGGGCTCTCTTCCCACCTCAGGATTTTTCTGGAACTCAGCCTCCTTTTTTGTGGAATCCTCTTATCTCCACTTCCCCACGCTGCAAGCCGAGCTAAGCATGGACATCTCTTTCTTCTTCAAGACCAGCGCCCCTTCTGGGCTCTTCCTGGAAAATGTGGGGGTGCGAGACTTCATACGACTGGAACTGAGCTGTGAGTGGAATACACTGAAGCTCATGTGTCACACAAGCTAAAGTTGTACGAGGTTTACAAAGTATATACGTATAACGTAGGAGCACTGTATTCTGTACACCTCAGTGTTCAGGGCAGTTTAAAGTATTCTGCAATTTACACAATAAAACACCATGTGTTAAATATAATCTGATGCCAATGTCATTCAATTCTACGTTATGCTTTGCCTTCAAATCCCAGGAAGAAGCAAAGAACCTCCTTGTTTATGCATTTTTTACCAGATTAATGTCACATCTACTCCAAGACTGAATATTAAATATCCACTGAATTACAAAAACAATGCCAAAATTGTGTTAAGAAAACAGTGCTCCTATGTGTTGTGTATGTAATTTAGAAACAAAAAATGGTTCAGTTATTGTTGTGGATGCTTTTTAATACTCAAAAGAAACACTGATATATCACCACTGTCGGTACAAAACCCTGCATCCATTCACCAAATCAATTTAACACAATATAAAGTTCAACTGGAGCTTCCATGACAAAACAGAGATGCCAGAATCACCAATACCTGGAATTAAATATCGAATTAAACAGCCTGCTTCAATCCAAATAAGCAACAGGGCTCTTTATCAGTCCCCTACTTTACCCTCCTCAGCGCCCTCTGCAGTGACCTTCACCTTTGACCTTGGGGACGGTCCAGTAACTCTGACAGTCAGCTCCCCCGTGCCTCTCAACGACCGGCAGTGGCACCAGGTGCAAGCGGAGAGGAATGTGAAGGAGGCATCGCTGCAGGTGGACCTGTTGCCCGTCCAGGTGCTGGAGGCAGCCCCCGAAGGACAGTACAGACTCCAGCTCAACAGCCAGCTGTTTGTGGGTAAGAGATCAAGCCCTCATTCATCAGCAAAGAACAGGAGTATTAAACATGTTTTATCTCTGAAAAAAAATAAAGAAACCTGCAACAACAAAGCCATGTAACATGGTATACACTGGGTGTATGTTGTGGCTCTATAAAACAAACAGAGAACATCTGTTAAAAGACCGGATTCAATTATTCCAATTAGTACCACAACTCTAGGGAAACGTAGAGGATGGGGGACTCCTAACAAACATACAAGACCTGGTAGACCACAAAACACTGCTCATCAGATACAGAGTACTTAAAGCTTTATGAGAAATGCAACCAACTTCTAAGACTGAACTTTAGAGGTGTGGGAAAAATGCACCTGCTGATGTCATTAAAACCAGTCCCCATTAAAAAACATAAACCCCAATAAAGGTAAAAGGTGGATACAGTAAATACTAATGTGTTGATACTGAACCGATCAGGTTTGGCTGCCATTTTCCATGAAATATATGTGTGATATTGTCACTTACCGCTGAGGAATTAATAGCCTGTGCTCAATGGCTGTTTTGACTGGAATTAAAATAATGAAATGGTAGTGAATACAGTATGTAATTACATTAAATACTATATTAAAATGACAAACAATTATAGATAAATATGTTTTGATACATGAGTTTTTAGCCTGTGGGCACAGAACCCGTGCCAGATTTACTTCATGTCGTGCTGAAAAACAGACTGAATATTTTCATCTTAAACAGTGACTCACATCTACACTCTGTGATATTGTTCCACATTCTTCTTCCAGGCTGATCTGACAAAAACCAGCAGGCACTCAGTTGGTCACTGCCAATTAATCTTCAGATTCAAGCCAAATTTCAGCTCCATCAGCCATTGTATGATGAGTAATGTCAGGGGGCAGCGAAGCCCAATTAACCACCCACTCGAGCTCCAATTAATGTGCGCAACGATTGAGTGAATGTGAATGGTAGTCTTACTCTTCCAGCACTTCTCACAGTCTGTTTTCGAAGGTTTATGTTTAGGGCTAGATTTAGAGCTAGGTTTAGCTAGGAGTAGTCCCATAGAGTGTGTGTGCACTGTGTGCACTGTGTGTTTCCTAGCATTCAAAAGTTTAGGATCTCTTGTCCTACTATTATTTGTTATTTTGGTCAGAAATAACACAGTGTAGATTGAAAAAACTATGACTAACAAAGTAGAAAAAAATGAGAAACGTAGAATTCACCGACATTCCACAGCACTGAAGATTCAGTCAGCTCAAGTAAGTGAGACAAATGAACGTACATTTTCAGTCCATTCGGCCTTAAACAAGCATTTTTCACTGCCTACTTTTCTTAGTTCCAAGAAATTTTGAAGACGCCATTTTAGGTTTGTCCATCCATCCATTATCTGTAACCGCTTATCCAATTAAGGGTCGCGGGGGGTCCAGAGCCTACCTGGAATCATCGGGCGCAAGGCGGGAATACACCCTGGAGGGGGCACCAGTCCTTCACAGGGCAACACAGACACACACACATTCACTCACACACTCACACCTACAGACACTTTCAAGTCGCCAATCCACCTGCAACGTGTGTTTTTTGGACTGTGGGAGGAAACCGGAGCCATTTTAGGTTTGTCTCTTTGATAATTAACTTTAATAAGCAAACATGCTAACTGCCTGCTGAGTGATGTCACTGTTGCCACTGAAATTGTTTAACAAGCTCTGTGATTGGACCATAAGAAACAATATGAGATCTAGGAAAATTTAGATTGTGAGAAGAATTTTTGATAGTTTCTTTTTCGACATAACACACATCTTTTAGATCTGGACCCAGACTGGAGTCCACCTTTTGAAGACCACGGATTTAAAAGATAGGGCTTTATTTATTCATTCATTATCTGTAACCACTTATCCGCGTTGGGTCCAGAGCCTACCTGGAATCATTGGGCGCAAGGCGGGAATACACCCTGGAGGGGGCGCCAGTCCTTCACAGGACAACACAGACACACACACTCACGGACAATTTTGAGTCGCCAATCCACCTACCAACGTGTGTTTTTGGACTGTGGGAGGAAACCGGAGCACCCGGAGGAAACCCACACAGACACAGGGAGAACACACGACACTCCCACACAGACACAGGGAGAACACACGACACTCCTCGCAGACAGTCACCCGGAGGAAACCCACACAGATACAGGGAGAACACACCAAACTCCTCACAGACAGTCACCCGAAGGAAACCCACACAGACACGGGGAGAACCCACAACTCCTCACAGACAGTCACCCCGAGGAAACCCATGCGGACACAGGGAGAACACACCACACTCCTCACAGACAGTCACCCAGAGGAAACCCACACAGACACAGGGAGAACACACCACACTCCTCACAGACAGTCACCCGAAGCGGGAATTGAACCCACAACCTTCAGGCCCCTGGAGCTGTGTGACTGCGACACCTACCTGCTGCGCCACCATGCCACCGGGTTTTATTTATTGATCAGAAAAGAACATTGAGTAAAGATCCAGCCATGGTCTTAATTAAGGTGCAGTAGCGTAGGTAACATGTACACGGCTGGACATACAAAATGTTTACCAACAGTAACAGTACATATTTCTACCCTTTATCATCTAAAATAGGTGAATGCATTTTTAACAAATCTGATTTATGAAGAAATATGATACACAGAAGTGTGTTCATTAACTAAAGCTACAGAGGACGTCCCCCTGAGGCTTTCTCTGCTTTAAACTTCTTTTTCGTTTTTCATTATTTAAAAAATAATACAAAAAAGACTAGAGCAGCACACTTTCAGTCATTTATAAAATAAACAGTCCTGATGATGAAAGGAATGCGCCTCGCATGCCTAGAGTTACCTCGACCACTCTCTGATGTAAACAGACTCAGACTGATGAAGATTTCCTCTTATTAACTGTTCAGGGGATTGGTTAATAGTAAAGTTTACGTCTCTAAATTGTGGCTCCATTAAGCTGTAATTAGTCCTCCAGTCTCCAATTAGATTTCATCTCTGTGAAGAAAGACTTGATTACCGCAGTCACTCGAGTAGCAATGGACGTAATTCTATCAAGTGTGCACTGGAAGTGCCTTTGTTCCGTGATATGTGACTGAGCCGAGCGCGGCTCTCTGACAGCATGGGCAGGGCCTTTCCGAGCAATTATGCAATCACAATGAATTATTCATATTCGGCTACAATGCCTGAGATTTCCACAGAATCGGAATGACAGCTGGGAGTAACTGATTACATGGACATTTTGTGTCTGTAGGCTTTGTGTGATTGACATACAGTGTAATTGCATTTTGTTGCTTTGTGCACTGGGAAAACAATCAGATTTTAAAATGCGCTGACCACAATCTGCATATTTCATTCCATTAGAGTTTCTAGGGTTATCGTCTTTCTTACTTATTTATTTCACTCTTTGTTACGAGGAATAGCAAGGCCTCATCAACAAATATTGACTGTAATATGATATGAAAAATGATAATATAGGGCAGGGCAGCATGGTGGCCACACAGCTTCAAGGTCCTGGGGGTGGGGGTTCAATCCCCACCTTGAGTCAATGTCCTGTGTTTGTGTGAGTTTCCTCCCACAGTTCAAAACACATATTGGAAGGTGGTGGATTGGCTGTGCTAAAGTGTCCACAGGTGGGTGAGTGAGTGTATGATGCCCTGTGATGGACCAGCACTCTGTCCAGGGTGTGATCCTGACCACTGTGGTGGTCTACTAGGTCTTTCATGGGTGTTAGGAACCTCATTTGTTCTACAAACTTATCCTCTCTTATTTTTCTTTGACGTTCTCCTAAAGCCAGTGGGTTAGATCTTATATAAAGCTCCTCATAAACATCTCCTGAAGTATTAATAGTATAATTGCTGTTTTGAATGGAAATGGAATGAATGAATGTCTCTGAAGTTTTCACAGAATTTGACAAAAGAATAAGAGCTTTTTCTCTTTAACTTTGTTAAACGGTTGTACGAAGACAATAGAGCACTCAAGGATCTACGTGAATTCAGACTAGCGCACCTTCCTCTTCAAACAGCAATACGTCCTTCCAACCAAAATGAGTCTAAAATATGATTGGGATTATCCGATATTAACTCAGATGGAATGAAGAATTCGATTTTGTTGTAGTCTCAGCGCCAGCTCAGGCTCCACGCCACATGGGGGCGTCATCCCATTGTCCGTATAATTGCTGTTTCAGAGGTTTGATATGAGGAAAACGATTTTAATGCTGTCTTGCAGGAGGTGCACCTACAACTCAGAGGGGCTTCCTGGGATGCCTGCGAGCTCTCAGCATAAATGGAGTGAATTTCGACCTCACCGAAAGGGCCAAGATGACCCCGGGTGTGAACTCAGGCTGCCCGGGTCACTGCGGCAGCGAGAGCCTGTGCCATAATGGAGGGAGGTGTGTGGAGAGCAGGAACAGCTACATGTGTGACTGCACACAGACGGCCTTCCACGGCCCCAAGTGCAGAACAGGTGAGAACACAACTCAGAAACGTTGGGAAAGTGTTTTTTTTTTTTAATTCTGCATTTGCTGTTTAGTGGTGCATAAATAAGTCTGGAGAGGACTGCTGTGGGAATAAATAAACTGCAGTGCTGTGCATATCCCTTTGTGGGTGTACATTGTTTTTCTCTTAGTGCTGTCTGAGTCAAGGCAATAAATTATTAACACTACAACATAAACTTTCACAGTTTGAAAATGTTTGAATCTGAAAATGACCTCAACATTGTTCAAAAAAGACCTCCATGACTGTATCCCTCTTGTTCAAATGCAGCTTAATGATGGCTCTAGCAGTTTTTAGGATGTATCCCACCTTTTCTCCCCAATTTAAGTCATTAACAAACTCACATAACCCCCCCCCCACCACCACCACCACAACAGTGTTTGGAAACTTCAATATGCGTCTTGCCTGTGACGTAGATGTTGACCAAACAACTCTAGAATCTGCACTTTATTTAATGCAAAATGACCAAAACTTGTGTTGTTTTTGGCTGCAATCATTCAATGTACAGTGGGACATCTGTGCACAAATGGCCCAAAGATCCCAAAATATCCAGAAAATGGACTACATTTGTCAACTTCGTCACTCCGTTATCTGTAGCTCATTTCACTGGCGCTTTTCCAACAATATGGGCATGTAAGGACACCAACGAAAGGTGTTGAAGAGCCTCTGTAACATGGAGGTAAACAGAGTAAGGACACTCACTTCGCCTGTTTTAGTTGGTGTTAGTTAACGTTAGCTTGACTCGCTAAACTCGGTGTCTCAGATTATACTCGGCTACGTAGCTGCATTACGGAGGTTTATAGTGTCGGATGAATTCGAGTTCGACTTCGATCACATTTACAAGAATAACGGTACCTCTACATTTGAGTTTAGCTTATTGCTAGGCTATTGTCATGAATAATGTTGGTTATTTAGCTAGATACTGTCATAACAGTCAGTCATAACGGTGTTTTACCGCAGCGTTGTTCAGCTGTTGTCCACCAGTGACGTCACGGTTGCGTTCAAGAATTTCCGTAGCGAGCTCGGGTTTTTCCGTCAATTTAATAAAATTGTCAGTTTTAAAGCAAATTAAGCTGCTATTTTCATTTTAATTCATACTTATATCTGTCAGTAACTACAATAATGTGGAATATTCATGGAGGTCCATTAAGTGGTGCTTAGCCTTTGAGAGTGGAACTATTTTATATAGAATTATTTCGAGTATTGAGTAGAATCATGCTTGGGTTGACAGTGGGCTATTCTACTGACCCCAGGCCAGTTGTGTCAGAAGCATTGCCAGGGACCAACCTTGTGATATCTTGATGATTGGACTAATGTCCCAATTGGGAGTCCATAATTAATTTCTTGTGCTAGTATTTTCATGTGAAAAAAAAAAGTGAGATCATAATATGTAATTAAGCAAATACACTTAAAGAAAACACACTTGGCAATGTTTTCCCAGACAGGGATTAAGCCGAATCCTGGACTACACAGCATTTTGAATGTGATTTTGCATTGAAAGCAGGATATAGTCCAAGACTAAGTTTAATCCCTGTCTGGGAAATCAGCCCTTAATGATAAGCCCTCCGAAAGGTGACTGAAATACAAAAAAATACACTTGAAACTCTTCTGATTTTCTTGTAAATAGTATCTACACCCAGTAGCTTCTACTTGAACTTGAAGAATGTCAGAAGCAGTGTAGATGGATGGTTTGCTCTGCTGTGTTGTCTCTAGTGAAAGGGAAGTGTTTCCATGAGAAAATTGCTAGTGGAGGCAATCCTCAAGAAACCCCATTTACCTGTTAATAACAAAACAAAGCTTAGTCTTGAGGTACACTTTAAAGCCTGAAGATCTCTTTGCATCTAAGACAGCAGCCTCCAGTGATGTGGAGTGTGTAGAGTGAGGCCAGGACGGAGGATTGTGTCGGGACGATGGTGTGTCCTTGCTTCCTTTGATGCAGAGTTGGCAGGCCATGGAGGAGAAGCTTCACCTGCCAAGGAGAATCTAATTACACTCTCCACTCTTCTCCCTCAGACCCACCCTACAGCTGTCAATCAAAGCAGTGACATAGTGGCTCTCTCTCTTCACAGGAAGGGTCAGATTACGCCTGTTTACACACCACTGTGGTGGGCAGCTAGAGAACCAGAAAGAGGGGGATGTGGGGGGCACATTGGTGGGGAGGGAAAGGGGGGGGGGTCGGTGGTGGAAGAGTGTTACTAATTCACATCACAGCAACCAGCTTCCGAGCGCTCATTCCCTAATTAGATGGAAAAATCCCGTAATGAGGAAGAGAAGATGCTAATGCCGTATTTTTTGTCCCTGGCATCTGATTGAAATTGATGAGGCTGAGTTGTTGATTCACTGGCGCCTGCTCTCAACACTCCGCATTTGGTTAAAGATGATAATAACCTCTCTAATGGAAAAGCTCTGTTTCATGGAGATTTTGTTTGTGTTTCAAGGGATCGCTCGGTCTTTCAGTATCTGCCTTTGTGTGTGTTTGTGTGTGTTCTAGTCATCTCTGCGTCCTTTGAGAGAGGGACATCAGTAATGTACGCCCTTCAGGAGCCGTTCTCTGTGATGCGGAACCAAGATGCAAAGCGTCTGCAGGGCTCTCCGCGCTCAGAGGCTTTCAAATCCAGAGAAAACGTGGCCTTTGGATTCCAGACCAGACACTCCCCTGCGTTGCTGCTGACCGCTCAGTCACATGACCAGCGTTATATGGCCATTACACTGACCCACAACGGTAAGAGACTGTGTACACTTTACTGTTGAAACAGGGTTACTCTTAGTTCTTGATAACAGGGACAGAGGTTTGGAGTGGGTGAGAGACATGAAAGACACAGAGAGAGAGAGAGACAAGCAATTTATTCCAGTGAAATGAATATTTCCTATGAAATATTTTGTCTGAAGAACAAAAGTAATATATTGCCTCAAATCTAACCCAAGAAACACTTCAGATGAACTTCTGCCCTGTTTCACGGTTCACATTGTAAACAAGGCGGCACAGTGGTGCAGCAGGTAAGTGTCGCAGTCACACAGCTCCAGGGACCTGGAGGTTGTGGGTTTGATTCCCGCTCCGGGTGACTGTCTGTGAGGAGTGTGGTGTGTTCTCCCTGTGTCTGCGTGGGTTTCCTCCGGGTGACTGTCTGTGAGGAGTGTGGTGTGTTCTCCATGTGTCTGCGTGGGTTTCCTCCGGGTGACTGTCTGTGAGGAGTGTGGTGTGTTCTCCCTGTGTCTGCGTGGGTTTCCTCTGGGTGACTGTCTGTGAGGAGTGTGGTGTGTTCTCCCTGTGTCTGCGTGGGTTTCCTCCGGGTGACTGTCTGTGAGGAGTGTGGTGTGTTCTCCCTGTGTCTGCGTGGGTTTCCTCCGGGTGACTGTCTGTGAGGAGTGTGGTGTGTTCTCCCTGTGTCTGCGTGGGTTTCCTCCGGGTGACTGTCTGTGAGGAGTGTGGTGTGTTCTCCCTGTGTCTGCGTGGGTTTCCTCCGGGTGACTGTCTGTGAGGAGTGTGGTGTGTTCTCCCTGTGTCTGCGTGGGTTTCCTCCGGGTGACTGTCTGTGAGGAGTGTGGTGTGTTCTCCCTGTGTCTATGTGGGTTTCCTCCGGGTGACTGTCTGTGAGGAGTGTGGTGTGTTCTCCCTGTGTCTGCGTGGGTTTCCTCCGGGTGACTGTCTGTGAGCAGTGTGGTATGTTCTCCATGTGTCTGTGTGGGTTTCTTCCGGGTGACTCTCTGTGAGGAGTGTGGTGTGTTCTCCCTGTGTCTATGTGGGTTTCCTCCGGGTGACTGTATGTGAGAAGTGTGGTGTGTTCTCCCTGTGTCTGCGTGGGTTTTCTCCGGGTGCTCCGGTTTCCTCCCACAGTCCAAAAACACACGTTGGTAGGTGGATTGGTGACTCAAAAGTGTCCGTAGGTGTGAATGTCTTTGTGTGTGTGTTGCCCTGTGAAGGACTAGCGCCCCCTCCAGGGTGTATTCCCGCCTTGCGCCCAATGAGTCCAGGTAGGCTCTGGACCCACCGCGACCCTGAATTGGATAAGTGGTTACAGATAATGAATGAATGAATAAACATTGTAAATATCTCCCTCAGAACCAAGAGTTAGAACAGAGGTAATATTACCACACCTATCCTTAAAGATGGTCTGGAGGGAGGTAATAGCAGTAGTGCCTGTTTACGGATGTCCCCCTAGATCAGGGTCTGCAGATAAAGTCCAGTACATCAAAATCCAACAAGATAGTCCAGAGTTCCTACAAATATAAACAGTACAGTAAGTGAAGTCCAGCGCTGATGTTTCTGCAAACCCTCCACAGCTCAGTTCCTGATGCTTCACTAATTCACCCGCTCATCTAATTTGTCTCTCTTCTGGCAAGGCTTTACTTTGATGGCGTTTAGCCGCAAGGACATTAGTGAGGTCAGGTCCTGACGCTGGGTGATTAGTTCTGAATCACAAACACCCCTCCAGTTCATCCCAATGAATTGGATTGGGCTCCATCACTAAAGAGAATGCACCACACACCCCCTCCTCCCCCCTCCCTCCACCCTCACCCCCTGGTAATAAATGTTGTGCATATATACTGAGCTATAAAAGAGTGAACAGAGATGTGCACTAATTAATCCGACTAAGCACATTAGCACGTTCCCGTCCAGCTCAGAGTTACTGGCCTTGACTCTGAAACCTTGCGAAGAAAAACACTCACTTTCTTTTTTCCCTCACACCCTGAACCTGTCTCACCTTTTCCTGAGGAACGACACATCCATATGCTCTGGGTTTACCAGTGTATCATCACTGCTAAATAAATCCACACACACACACACACACGCACGCACACACCTGCATGAGAAATGAGCAGAGAGCATGACAGCACTTGGCATTCCTCTCCACTGCTCACTTCCTCTTCCACTCGCCTCACTTTTTTTTTTTTTAATCTTTTTATTTTTTTTATCGGCCGGCGGAGGAGAGTGAAAAGCCATCGCCTCGAGTGGCCATGACTGCCTCTCATAAATCCTTTACAACATACAAGCATCTGTGGATCAGAGAGAGATGGATGAGAGAGGGTGTGGGGAGAATGGGGAAGAGAAGGAAGGAAGAGAAGGGGAGAAAGATGAAGAGACAGAGAGAGGATGGGGAGAGAAGGAGAAAGGAAAGAGAGAGATAGAGAAGGAGAAAGAGCCAGGCATGGGGTGGAGTGGTATAAAGCCCCCAGCACTGAGCTGTGGAGCGCAGTTGAGCTTTGAATGTTGAGGGAGGAGACAGTGCTGTTCCTCCTCTCGCCCCGCCCCCAATTTCCTTATTGGTCGAGGGGATCTAACCAGCGATCCTTCAGCCCCTAACCTCTCCGCTCTAAAGTTTAGGCCGCAGGTGCCTTTAGTGTAACCAGTATTAATCCTGTAATCCTTACTGTGCTCTCCCAGGCAGTTTGCAACTGTGGTACAGACTGAACCAGGAGAGAGGTCTGGACACTTTCAGCCCTAAGTCTCCAGGTCTCGCTGACGGTCAGTTCCACTGGGTCCGAATGAACCGCGAGGGAAAGGAGCTTTACATCCAGGTGAGTGCATCCCCCGACCTGCCCTTCGTTCTCTGTGAGGACGGTATAGAACGCAGTTCTGGTGTCACGTTTCAGAAATGAGTCTTGGCATCCGGGAAAGGCGAGAGAGTTCTGGGGGTGTGTGATAATGAGCTGACTGGATTCCCGTGGTTCTGCCTCCAGGTGAGAGGTGTGAGGTGATAACCAATCAGAGCGCGGATTGGAGATGTTTTCTTGCTCATTGCCTGAGTATCTTTTTAAAGATAACTGCGGATATAAAAGATATGAAGAGTTCGTTAATTTAAATATATAATAAGGGAGGAGCCCTGTGAAGGACTGGCGCCCCCTCCAGGGTGTATTCCCCGCCTTGCGCCCAATGATTCCAGGTAGGCTCTGGACCCACCGCGACCCTGAACTGGATAAGGGTTACAGAGAATGAATGAATGAATAAGGGAGGATGATATATCGGCAGAGACACTTCTGGATGTGTTCGGATCTGAAGCAAGGTGGGGGCTTGATCTTCCTGTCTCTTAGAGGTGGAGTTATGAGAACTAACTAAACTTTGGGAGGAGTACCATGCCCAGACCACGCCCACTCCTCTGCCCTTCTTCCCTCTGCCCTTCGGAGAGGTTCAAGCTCCACTCAGACCTCCAGCCCGAGTCCAATGACTAAGAAAATGTAAAATAAGATGCTGTTTATGTTCTTAATGTACAGAAATATTCAGATTTATTTGCATTTCCAGTTAATTTGAAAGTTACTTACAGTAAATTATTCATCCTAAATGTGTCTGTCGCCCTAAAGAACGCCTCACTCATCACAACCTTGGAGCGCTCTTTATATGGATGGCATTATTAGAAGAATTTATCTGTGGCCTTGTCTAATATATCTTCATTCTCAGTGAGTGTGATAACAGATGAGTGTTTGATCCTTGTGTGTGTGTGTGTGTGTGTGTGTGTGTGTGTGTGTGTGTGTGTTCAGATCGATAACACCATGACGCAGCAGTACAGTCTCTCTCCCGACTCCCTGCTGACCCCCATGAGGACTTTGACTCTGGGAAGAATCCGAGGTGGGTTCCAGTCGTCTCTGAAGAATGTTTTCCGCTCCGTTTGTTCTCCGTGTGCCCTCCTTCACGTGACGGCGCTGAGCCGAGTGGAGCGTTTTTCAGCTGCTTCTGAAAAAGAGGCACTCGCAATCAGTGCTGCTATAATTCCCCATGAATTTTAATGACCAGTTTCTCTGATTCCTCTCACCTCTCTCTCCTTTGTCTCTGTCCTCTCTCTCTCTCTCCCTTCATTCTCTCTCATTTCACTCTTTCCTGTCTCTCTTTCGCGTACTCTCCATCTCTCAGACTCTTCTCTTTTTTTAGATACTCTTTTTCTTTGACAGAATTTCACATTTCTTCCTCTCTCTCTCGCTCTGTCACAATCTTTCCCTCTCTCATTCTATCCGTCCTCTCTCTCGCTGCCTCAGACTCTTGCAAAAATCCATTTCTTTGTCCGTCTTTACCTCTCTCACATGCTTTATTTTTCACTCTTTCCTCCTCCCCCACTGGTCTCTATCTCAGAATCTCAGAGAGGGAGAGAATTTTCGTCTCTCTCGCTCTCACTCTCTCTGTGGTTGCATTTGTGTTTTTTGGAGCTAGTTTGGAGTGGGGTGGGTGTTGTTTGGTGGTGCTGAGTTTGAGAGTAGTCTCTGAGCTGTCAGTGCAGGAACAGATGGGTTGAGTGAAGGGTAAATTGCATTTGCTCCACGTTGCCTAGGAGACCTTTCTTTTAATCCAGTAACTAATCAGCAGGACTGGACGCGTAGCGACTGGTTTTTTGGATGGCGGAGAGAAAGAAGGTTTGAGATAAATTTCAGTTGAAATCGGAACCTAAATATGAAGCTATTAATTATAGTATTAATAATGTTAATCATAACCTATTAGTAGTGTCATTAATGGAGAAACCAGGAGGACAGAAAGGCCTCCAAAGCTCAATCAGATTTCTGTAACTCCTTATCATTTCCATCCTCTCTTTTTTTCTGTAGGAAGTGACATCACCGATGAAGAAGTGGTTCGTGCGGGGTCAAAAGGGTTCATTGGCTGTTTGACCTCGGTCCAGTTTAATGAAGCTGCCCCTTTGAAGGTGGCTCTACAGAACCGAGGAAGCTCATTTATCAGCGTTTATGGCCGTCTGGAGGAGTCCAGCTGTGGAATAGCGTCCGGCACCAACACGCTTACTACGACACACACACTGACAGGTACACAAACACAGCCATTTAAGAAGTGGACACTAATGCACAGCCTTGTCTACAGCTACATTCAAAACCAAGGTCATGTAAGTCTAGTATATATACACACACTGTATGGTCAAAACTGGATGGTCTGTAGAAGCATGAGCCTTGAGGAACAGTGGTACCAATCGACCAGCATCAGCACCTTACCTCACTAATGTTCCTGTGTCCCAGTGTCATCAAATCCCCACAGCAACTAGTGTAAACTAGTGTTCCTTCCCAGAAGAGTAGAAGCTGTAACGTTCCAACATCTAGTGTAAACCCTTCACAGAAGAATAGAAGCTGTTGCTGGACCAAAGCCTTTTTGAAACCCCTCGTATGAAATGTTGGACGAGTGGGTTTCTACAAACCTTTGACCATACAGTGCATCTGTATCGCTGTGTAATATTTGCTATAATTTCTAAAGCCGAGATTTGCTCCCTCCAGTAGACGACTCATCGAAATCAGACCAAGGCAAAGCGCCGCTGAAGAAAGCTGCTCAGAGTGACTCTGCGCTAATTGGAGGTGAGGAACCGCAGGAGGCTACAACGCTGAAAAAGCTCTGTGCATTATTCTCTAGCAATTACACTCAGTAGCTTTTCCTCTCAGAGGGCACGGGCCTCACTCTTTCATCCGTGTAGGTACTTTACCCAGAACTGTAGCAAGGATGTGCACCAACCAGGGTAATGGATTAAAGTGAGACGTTTAGCTTCGTGTAGCATTAAAATGTCCATTGATGTTGTATTTTTAAAAAACAATTACCATAAAAAAAAGACAAATTAGCAGGTGAATGTTTAAATATTAAATTATAATTAACACTACACAAGAAATACATACAGTGCAGCGGCGATTGCTGTAAGACTGCAAGGGAAGCTCAGCTTACCCCAAAAATGTCAAAAAAATAAGTGATCAAATATATACTGTTGTGTGTACATGTCATTGAATAAATATGCACTACAACGCGCTCAACTTTTGTTCAGAATCAGCTTCTTATCGCTGGTAAAGACCCGGCTTTCCTCTCAATCATTCCTGCAGCTTCACAGTGCTTTAAACAGACGCTGAGCGTCCACAGAGTTCAATAGCGAAGTGCAGCGAAACGAGTCATTGGATAAATGCTGGGCTTTGTCCCGCCCATCGGACGCTCAGCGTCTATGGGGCAGTGGGATGGCCTCGGCTGGCCCGGACGCTCAGCTTCTGTATGATGATTGGATGATCTGTCTGAGGCTGAATCCCTTTTTGATTGACAGCGAAATGAGCGAATCAGTGATCCTTTGGGGTAAAGATCCGTGGGAGCACAGGCGGACACACTTCACATGGGCCAAGGCTGTTTAAGCAGCCTAGCTCTGCTGGCCATTGAGAGGACACTAGTCAAGTCCCTGGAAAAGACGCCTTGTTGGTACGACAGGGTCACAGAGCATTTTCTTAAAAAGGAACGGAGGGTAGAATTTACGTATAAATAAACCGACACATTTTATGATGAAGGCCGAAATTGAGCTTCCCCTCTTTGAAAGACCAGCATCCGCCACTGATACAGTGGTTAGTACGTACCAAAATTGCTCCAAGGAAAGACAATTGGTGAAAAGACAACGAGGGAGTGAAGAATGGTCAGTTGGTCCGATCCCACAGAACAGCTACTGTAGCGCAGATTGTTGCTTGCCCACATCAGTGACCCTGGTGCCAAACCTTGGGCCACTTCTGGTAGGTACAAACCATGGCACAAAGTATGACCAAGTATAATGACCCTCACAGTTGGCCTTTGTTAACGTGGGTCAGATCCCGGGCAAATAGACCATTTTTACCAAATCAGACACATCAACATCAACAACTGATTGTTCGCTTGCCGCCTAACACCTCTCAACAATGACAAGCGCCGCTGCAATATTATTTACTTCATTATCAGTAGAGCTAATCTGTGTATTCAAATTCAGGGACCAAATCTCAGTGGTAAACAGCCTTTATGAAAACTGACTTTAATAAATAAGCATAACTGGTTCATTTAGGGACAACAAAGCAATTGTATTCTTGCACTCGTCCTTAAAGCAACACTAGATTTTGCTCCTGGGCTCCCCCTATAGTTGCAGAGTGTAACTGACTTTAACAGCACTGTCCTGAAATCAAGGAGGGGGTTGTTTCCTACCCTCCACACAAAGTTACATAGTGCAGTTTCTGCAGTACTGAGCCCAGAGTAGCAGCAGCAGAGGCACTATTTACCTATTTTAGGACAGCAGAACATTACGATGATTTGAAGCTGCAGTTTTAAGGTAAAAGAATCACCTAGTGTTGCTTTAATTGCGGTTTACTTTGTGGTTAAAAAAATGACATTGTTCTTCTAATCTCTTCTTTTTTCTCCTCAGGAGTGGTGGCTGCGGTAGTGTTCATTACTCTGTGTGCGCTGGCCGTGATAATCCGCTTCCTCTACCGCCACCGACAGACTCCGCCTCCTCCGGTAATCACCTCTAAGAGCCAGCAGCAGCCCAGCCTTGAGCCGCCAGTCTACCGGTCAGAACTGGACCCTCACAAAGCAAACCGCATCAGCAAGGAGTACTTCATCTGACAGGGCTTTCGCCCCGCACCTGTGTCCAGCTCGCGAACGGCCTCACACGAGTCCGTGTGCAAACCAACACCGAGCCTTCCGACCCCTCTGCGCCATCTTTAATTCCGGCTGTCAGTCAAAAGGCTGCCTCTGAGTCTTGATCCCAGTGGGATCTTGGGCTTGAAAGGCCCCCCGTTGCTGGTTCTGCTTTACTCAAATCTGGCTGATGGAAAGGATAATGTGCAAAAAGAAACTATTCCAATAGTGGCTGAGAAGAAGATTAATGGTGTTAAGAGAACAGTGTGGTGTCGTTTATACAAGAAGGAATGGATTTTTTTTTTTTAATGCGCTGTATGATATTACTGAAATGCATTAAGATGCAGCAAGTCATGCCCAACCCACGCACATCTCCAGACAGGAAACAAGGTGGTGTTTTAGTCCAAGAAGCAAAAGCTCTCTCCTCTGCTAAGCACAAGAAAGTTGTGGCTTCGAGCTTCTGGACAGACAGTGGGTTCTATGACTAATGGACTCAGACCATTAGTCGCAGAAAGAGGCTCAGAAAGAGATGGATTGTGGTTTTATTGGCTACGTTTCTCGGATAGTGTTTTAGAGCAGTGGTCAGCAATCCGGTCTCCCTGAACCTACACAAAGCCCAGTTTACGCCCAATTAACATGTGTCCGACAAGACGAGACAGCACAGTGTTCTTGGCCAAAAGCTTGTGAACCTGAAATTGCTACAACATCTGCTTCTACTCTTCCAGGAGGTCTTTTAGAGTAGAATTTAGATCCTAAATCTTAGTGATGTCAGGAGAAGGAGTCGGATGATTAGTTCTGATCACCAACACCACTCTGAGTTATCTCAGAATACATCGGATGGTGTTCAGAGGACCGTAGGCCAATTTTGTCTTAGTACGTTGTGTGAACTTGGAGGTCCAGCAAAGGTCTGCAGACCAGCCGACGTCCAGGAGCAGGGCTGCTGACCACTGTGTTAGAGAATCGATCGTGTCTTGTCCTGTCATAAAAGAAAAAAAATAAAAGTCTCTGAGGCCTTGATGATAATAAGAAATAATCAATTCAAACAGTGGGTTCTGCAGAGAGGAGGGTCAGCTCTGAAAACAACATCAGTATAAATCAACAGTAGCTGAGGGCTATAATATGAAAACTCTGAGTCTGTCCTTGTCTCCGGTATGTCCGGAAGGTCCGGCAGGTCCAGCAGGTCAAACAGGCCGGCGGTGGGAGCTCCACACACATTGCCGCTTTAATGCCGCCCAACCAGTGACTGAAGGTGCCCAAGGCGAGTGTGCTAAGATGTTCCTTATTGAAGTGCATTATGGTCCTGATGGACGAGAGCAACCCTGTCATGCCCTCTAAGAAAATACCCCGCTTTTCTTATTGAGAACGATTTCTTTTGTTCGGGGGTTGGTTTTTCTATATGGCTATTGTTGTAAATGACTGTTGTATATCGATTTCATAAATATATTTAATAAAAGAGCTTTTTTTTACAGCCTCTGAGAGTGCAGAGCCCTTTTCTCCAGCTATTGATTTTGGAGTTTGGAGCGTGGACTTTTTTCTCTCCTCACACTTTAACGTAAACCGTCAATGTCAGAAACCAAACCTTGTATCTCAATTTTACTTTTTTTTCATATTTGACAACATTTGAAACACCCTGCTGGCCTGTACGGTATGTGGAAGTTTCCTGGTGAGCGTGAGATCACATGGTTTTATAGTAAATTCCACTGAACGATGTAAGTGCTTTTTCCATTGTCTGAAATTTTACTTAACGTAAATATTACGTTACCAATCAGCCACAAGATTAAAACCACTAACATCTTGGTGCCAGTGGGTAAGAGCTGTTTTGAAGGCACAAGGGGGATCTACACAATATTATGCAGGTGGTTTTAATTTTATGATTGATGTATGTCTTATATTATGCCATTTGGACACCCAGTGAAAATAATAATAAAAATAAAAAGGCTTTCAGCCGTTCGTTATTAGAGGGTTCTTTTATAAACCACTCAGCTACCAGAAATTACCCTGTTACTACAAGATGTCACACAAATTTATATTCAAGCATAATTATGCAACAGAACATCTCGTTATTATAGAATTATCATAAAAGAGACATTATGAGATGTTATTTTATAACAATAGCAATAGCAAGATTATCTCATGATTATGAGCAAATGATGAAGAATGGTGTTTGCTCTCCTAATTACAAGATTCAATATGTCAACACGTAGTGTCACAGTCACACAGCTCCAGGGACCCGAAGGTTGTGGGTTCATTTCCCACTCCGGCTGACTGTCTGTGAGGAGTGTGGTGTGTTCTCCCTGTGTCTGCGTGGGTTTCCTCCGGGTGACTGTCTGTGAGGAGTGTGGTTTGTTCTCCCTGTGTCTGCGTGGGTTTCCTCCAGGTGACTGTCTGTGAGGAGTGTGGTGTGTTCTCTCTGTGTCTGCGTGGGTTTCCTCCGGGTGACTGTCTGTGAGGAGTGTGGTGTGTTCTCTCTCTGTCTGTGTGGGTTTCCTCCGGGTGACTGTCTGTGAGGAGTGTGGTGTGTTCTCCCTGTGTCTGCGTGGGTTTCCTCCGGGTGACTGTCTGTGAGGAGTGTGGTGTGTTCTCTCTGTGTCTGCGTGGGTTTCCTCCGGGTGCTCCAGTTTCCTCCCACAGTCCAAAAACACGCGTGGGTAGGTGGATTGGCGACTCAAAATTTTCCGTAGGTGTGAATGTGTGAGTGTGTGTTGCCCTGTGAAGGACTGGCGCCCCCTACAGGGTGTAATCCCCGCCTTGCGCCCAATGACTCCAAGTAGGCTCTGGACCCACCGAGACCCTGAACTGGATAAACGCTTACAGATAATGAATGAATGAATTAATATGTCAACATAGTGCAAAAGTCAGAGACCATATGGAAGTTTATATAGAGAATCATGATCTACTTTTAGGGGAAAAAATGCATGTTTTCCTGTGCAACCTTCTTCTATGAGAAGACAACTCTACCCTATGGGTCTGAAAGGATGTGGCACCATCAGGAGTTTTGATTGACAGCCATATGAGAAAGTGTATGTGGTAAGAACATGCATCAAATCTCAGATACAAGCCTCCCATTGGCTGTGGCACAGCAATAGAGTGATGTCATCATCCCTGGCCAGGCCCACGGGAGGCAATCACGGAGAGAAAACAGGAGCTGGCCGACTGCAATTACACTCTCCTGGTGATGAAAGAGAGGAGGAGTGACAGAGACAGAGAGCGAGTGTTGATTGAGGGCCCCGAGGATGTGCTGGTAATGAAATAGCCTCTGTTTGGCCATCTGCTGGGACAGACAGGCTGAAGGCAAAGCCAAATTACTGGGGAGCTGCCTCTTTGCTGTGGCAGGAGATGGTCCTGACACTCGACCGTGCTTTAAAACATGCTACTGTTCAACAAGACTCTGCTCCTGTTACACTGGAGACACTCGCTGTGAGTTTGGGACTTTGTACCAGGAAAAGGACAAGACAACTTTGGATCAATATTTTTTTAATCAATACATTAGTGTAGATCAGTATTTACTAATGCAGATACATTAATTTAGGGTGGCATTTCTTTTATTGAGGTCCAGTCGTGCAGCTGTCTATGTGGAGCGTGGTGTGTTCTCCCTGTGTCTGTGTGGGTTTCCTCCAGGTGACTGTCTGTGAGGAGTGTGGTGTGTTCTCCCTGTGTCTGCGTGGGTTTCCTCCGGGTGACTGTCGGTGAGAAGTGTGGTGTGTTCTCTCTGTGTCCGTGTGGGTTTCCTCCGGGTGACTGTCTGTGAGGAGTGTGGTGTGTTCTCCCTGTGTCTGTGTGGGTTTCCTCCGGGTGACTGTCTGTGAGGAGTGTGGTGTGTTCTCCCTGTGTCTGCGTGGGTTTCCTCCGGGTGACTGTCGGTGAGAAGTGTGGTGTGTTCTCTCTGTGTCCGTGTGGGTTTCCTCCGGGTGACTGTCTGTGAGGAGTGTGGTGTGTTCTCCCTGTGTCTGTGTGGGTTTCCTCCGGGTGACTGTCTGTGAGGAGTGTGGTGTGTTCTCCCTGTGTCTGCGTGGGTTTCCTCCGGGTGACTGTCGGTGAGAAGTGTGGTGTGTTCTCTCTGTGTCCGTGTGGGTTTCCTCCGGGTGACTGTCTGTGAGGAGTGTGGTGTGTTCTCCCTGTGTCTGTGTGGGTTTCCTCCGGGTGACTGTCTGTGAGGACTGTGGTGTGTTCTCCCTGTGTCTGTGTGGGTTTCCTCCGGGTGACTGTCGGTGAGAAGTGTGGTGTGTTCTCCCTGTGTCCGTGTGGGTTTCCTCCGGGTGACTGTCTGTGAGGAGTGTGGTGTGTTCTCTCTGTGTCCGTGTGGGTTTCCTCCGGGTGACTGTCTGTGAGGACTGTGGTGTGTTCTCCCTGTGTCTGTGTGGGTTTCCTCCGGGTGACTGTCTGTGAGGACTGTGGTGTGTTCTCCCTGTGTCTGTGTGGGTTTCCTCCGGGTGACTGTCTGTGAGGAGTGTGGTGTGTTCTCTCTGTGTCCGTGTGGGTTTCCTCCGGGTGACTGTCTGTGAGGAGTGTGGTGTGTTCTCCCTGTGTCTGTGTGGGTTTCCTCCGGGTGACTGTCTGTGAGGAGTGTGGTGTGTTCTCCCTGTGTCTGTGTGGGTTTCCTCCGGGTGACTGTCTGTGAGGAGTGTGGTGTGTTCTCCCTGTGTCTGCGTGGGTTTCCTCCGGGTGACTGTCGGTGAGAAGTGTGGTGTGTTCTCTCTGTGTCCGTGTGGGTTTCCTCCGGGTGACTGTCTGTGAGGAGTGTGGTGTGTTCTCCCTGTGTCTGTGTGGGTTTCCTCCGGGTTACTGTCTGTGAGGAGTGTGGTGTGTTCTCCCTGTGTCTGTGTGGGTTTCCTTCGGGTGCTCCGGTTTCCTCCCACGGTGCAAACACGTGTTGGTAGGTGGATTGGCGACTCAAAAGTGTCTGTAGGTGTGTTTGTGTGTGGGTCGCCCTGCAAAGGACTGCCCCCCCTCCAGGGTGTGTTGTACTCAGTGATTCTGTGTAGGCTTTGGACCCACCGTGACCCTGCATTAAATAAGTGGTTACTTAAAATGAATATCAGGTAACAATGACCATAAAGTACTCCATCCGTGGACTAACCAGGCCGTCCTCAGGCTCCTGTTGTCTATTGCCACAAGTGTTTGAAATAATAATGCTTCATAAGGTTTAATGTTTGTTCTCATTAGTTTATCATAAACTGGTCATGGATCTGCCGGAACATCACTCAGTCCATGTCAGGACAGAGGTCTGCCATTTGAGGACGTCTGCTCTACACCCTGGAAAAAAGGTTTGTCAATGGCTCTTGAGTAAAGGCAGTAAAAGCCCATATTTTTCTCACTTTTTATTACTAAATGGTTATTATCAAATTTAATTATTGGTGGCGGTTATACAGCCAAGTAATAATTAATGTGGGGGTTGATTAGCCCCAACCAATCCTCACACTCCATTAAACCCATTTTCCACATACTTTTATAGAAGCAATCAGCAAAACAACTCTGTGAACCCCAACTTTGATTTGTAGTAGATTTCGGCAACACCCTCAGCTCTCCCTGCTGCAGAACAGATTCATTTTGTACTGCGCTGGTACCAGTCCATGTCCCGGTGGTTTGGAACCGCAGCTCTAAACAGCTCACCTTTCAACAATTTAGCACCATTACAGCTGCTTAG
Organism: Hoplias malabaricus; assembly: GCF_029633855.1. Taxonomy (NCBI): domain Eukaryota; kingdom Metazoa; phylum Chordata; class Actinopteri; order Characiformes; family Erythrinidae; genus Hoplias; species Hoplias malabaricus. The sequence continues at coordinate 26,486,341 of NC_089815.1, read as the reverse complement.
TCCCCTCTGCATGAAGCTGTTTCTTCTATGGAGTGAACATTAGGAAGAGTAAGCTCAGGAAAGTGGGCCCAGGGAATAAATCTAAGGCGAATATGCAACCGGAGTCCAAAAGCGCACAAGCTGTGTTTCACAAGCGACGGCAAAAGCTTATTCTGGAATTCCCTCTAAGCTTAGATAAAAGGAAACAGCGAGAGAAAATGGAGCCTGAAGATTGAATTATTGACTGGTCCAAAATTCAATTAAGTCCAAATAGCTGGACTGAGCGGGAAAAGAGGTCTGAACTCCAAATCCTGCATATGAAATATCTGCGCTGACACATGGAAGTGGGTTTAGTGGGTGGAGTTTTAGTCCGAGACGTGATATAAATCCATTTTGAGCCCTGGATGCGAACGGACTGAGAGAGAGAGAGAGAAGACGAGAAGAAAGGGAAGAAAAAACAGACAGCGATTTATCATCTGAGTGCACTCAGACAGCCTTGAGACTGAAAGTGGAGAAACTAAACGAGACTAAAGTGCAGGGGCTGCTGTATATGCATTCCTTTACTCATCTCATACACATTTTCTACCTGAACAGAGTCAAGAGCCAACAGGGAAGTGACCAAGTGGTCAGAGCAGATGGTGGTGTGGATTTGTGTGTGTTTATATATGTACAGAATGTATATGTGGCGTGTAATTCACTCACTCTTACAAACACCTGTTAATTAACTGCTCCACAAGCGGTTGCTCGTTAGTATTACTCCCTTTAAAAGAGATATATTATAAAAACTCACTTTCTCATAGCTGGTGCACAGTCATTTATCTGGAGCCTACCAACACACACTCTGTGAAATAAGACCATCCAGTCGAAGTCAGAAAAACACTCTGAAAAATATTGCCTTCGCTTGAGTATCTTCAATCACAGCACAGCACCCGTTTCCATGTGGCAGCACAACTGTGAAGTTAAATCGTGTAAAACATGACAAGAAATGAGAGAACTGAGCTAAAACAGTGAAAAAAAAAGAACGTAAGAGTCGTTCCCAGCATCGTTACCATGGTATCCATTGTAGAGACACTGGATTTGGTCACTGTTCTAAAAATCATACTTAAAGGTGACGTCTACGATTGTGGGGAATTGTATCCCTCCGGTTTGTTTACTCCATGTCTTTTAAGGTGGAATGATATGTTTGAGAAGGAAAATGGTGTTGTTTGGATGTGGCTGAAGTTATTCACTTGAATAACCACAGAATCTTATCTGTAACTCGAGTTGTTTTGTTTTGTAGCTAGCACTTTCAGTTTCGCAGTTAGCCGTCTCCTGAATTTGGAGATATTTCCACCTTAAGTGATCAGAAAATAAGCTAAAGTACCCACCTATAGAGCAGTCATGAGCAATATTCTCATTTCGGTTAATGCTTTTCAATGTTTGGAGTTCTCTCCGTTGGCTAAAATACTCTAGATTCTTCTGCCATGAGAGAGAGAGAATGAGAATGAGAGAGAGAGAGAGGGGGAGAGGGAGAGGGAGAGAGAGAGAGAGGGAGAAAGCCCAGCATACCTAGGGTGACCAGATCTAAGATGGTGAAATAGAGGACACGTCTCTGGGGGGGGGGGGGGGTGATGAGTTTTAGTGTGTGCTTTTAGGTCTTTTACACCTTTCTTTGCTACCCATGGGAAAACATGGGAATGTCTTTTTTAATTCATCCGAGAACTTACGTTTACGTTTCGGCACAGCTGCTCGAGATGAGGGTGGGTACATGAGCTTTGCCTGACGTAAACAAGGACTACTGACGTGCAGACTGACCAATTAAATGTTTACAGAGTAGGTTATCGACCAATAACGGTAGCTCTACAGTCAGACCGTCCAATCAGAAGATTTTAGGCTACTTCACCACGCCCCCTTCTCACTGAAGCGAACCAATCGGAGTAGGGGAAGGCGGGACTAGTTTGTGAACGAAACGCTTCTCGAAGTTCTATGTAAGCTCTAGAAAAACAAAATCCCGGACGTTTGTGAAATTCCGCCTGGACATTTTTTTAAGTCTAAAAAAGAGGACATGTCCGGGTAAAAGAGGACGTCTGGTCACTCTTAGCATACCAGACCAAGCCAGTTCATCTTTTAACTCATTTACAAACACTGGGGCTTTGTAAAGACATTGGACTGGTTCCCAACACGCAAACAGACTCCCAACAGACTGACAGAAACATCTGACTTTTATAAAAAGTGTTTAAAATCGTGGACTACACCTTTAAGGAACGAATTCGTGATGTCCTGAAGTGTGAACACATCCAGAGACTTTGAAAAAAAAAAAGTCACAGCACCACTGCCGTTTTTATGCTGCTTTATTTGCATTTTCATCCTTCTCTGTAAACCTTGACCAGAAACAATTTCCATCCATAATACGTACAGTCGCTCTCACTTGAATTGCTGGTGTTTTAGTGGCTTCAGAATAAACCGCATGAGTGATTCACCGCCTCACTGAGCCAGCTGACACCTTAACAGCTGCTCAGGTTTGATGATGTTTCTGGTCCCTGAGCTCCCCCAGAGCAGCAGCCAATTTCAGCCCACATCTCACTATGCTAATAGATTATTAGTGAACAAAACCAATTACTGCAGAATACAGTCAGGCTCTCCTCTGATAGGTCGTACAGTGGAGCGTCCATCCCCTGGAAGGGACAATAAATCAACAGTGGTGACAAAGTCCCTTTCACCACAGAACCTCTTTAATGCCTTGATTAAATCCATTGCGCTCTTCACCTAACGCCAAAACAAAACAATTATGCACATGCCTATCAGCCGCGGCAGAGGCCAGGAAAGCTAATTAACCTCCGCTGCCTTTTGCTTTGGGAAGAGATTTAAATGAAGCCTCATTGGAGAGCTTCAGCCCTCACCTCCTGTGTGATGTCACTGTAAAAAAACGTGATAATTAGTCACTTTTTTGGACCAGCCGCACATGAGAAGTCATCCACTGAGATTTTTTAGAATCCTCTGTAAGTGGCTCTTTATTTTAGAGAACAGACAGTCGTATCTGGAAGCTGAAGTGTGTGATAAACTATGTAAGCCTGTTTGGTTAAATGTCTGTAAAAACCCATTCAGGTCCATTCAGCTGAAACAGTCCATACATGAAATTGAAGCCTGAATTTGAATTGACTGTTTTTGCGATGTCACAAAAACATGTGCATTTCACACTGCATTTAACCCACACACTGCAGTGAACACACACCCGCCCTAAGGGTAATGACCACACACACACACACACATCTGGAGCCGTGGGGAGCCATTCCAGCACCCAGAGCGCTGTTGTGGTTTAGGTGCCTTGCCCTAGGGCAGTTTAGCCATGCAATGCATTCCAGTGGCTAGGTACACACTCACACTCACACCTATGGACAATCTTCTGAGTTGCCAATCCACAAACCGATGTGTGTTTTTGGACCGAAGGAGGAAACCCACAAGGACACAGGGAGAACACACCAAACTCCTCACAGACAGTCACCCGGAGGAAACCCCCGCAGACACAGGGAGAACACACCACACTCCTCACAGACAGTCACCCGGAGGAAACCCACGCAGACACAGGGAGAACACACCACACTCCTCACAGACAGTCACCCGGAGGAAACCCACGCAGACACAGGGAGAACACACCACACTCCTCACAGACAGTCACCCGGAGTGGGACTTGAACCCACAACCTCCAGGTCCCTGGAGCTGTCTGACAATGACAATAAGTTCTCCTTAAGTCATCTCATTAATATGGAATAGGGGCCCTTTAAAAGAAATAATACTCTGTAACTTGTATTAAAATGCATTGTTTAGCTATACAACAGTGCATTAAATTATTATTTCTAAGCAGTAAAACTATACAGTAGCTTGTACTTATATGACATGTTTACCTATAAAACCTTCACCACACTGAAAATAAAGAGCTACTGAGTTGAGTCAGAGCTTCTGCGAGTCAGACACATCCATCTAAACAGAGAAAGTTATGCTTTTACCGTGGGCCTTGACAGCTTTATCTGCATTCCGTCATATAAACCCTGCTACAGTGCCCCCAGTGGCTAATATTGATTTAATTACATCAGAGTACCTGCGTTTGACAGAAGGCCATATGTTTGTCCAGCTTGTTTGCCGGTAGTGAATGTCCATATCAGTAGTAGTCGGCCGTGGGCAGTACATCCATCTGGCAAATATTCCTAAATGTAGATATGCATACACACACACATGGTGTGTAATACAATCTTTGTGGGGTGTTTCATGATTAAGTTACACTTAAGAGGTGGGTGGTAACTGGTTAAATTTATTCAAGTATGTGCATTAATTACACATATTGGTGAGTAAATTAATATTTACTTTATATATTTATGTATCTTTATATATGGGTGACTGTCTGTGAGGAGTGTGGTGTGTTCTCCCTGTGTCTGCGTGGGTTTCCTCCGGGTGACTGTCTGTGAGGAGTGCGGTGTGTTCTCCCTGTGTCTGCGTGGGTTTCCTCCGGGTGACTGTCTGTGAGGAGTGCGGTGTGTTCTCCCTGTGTCTGCGTGGGTTTCCTCCGGGTGACTGTCTGTGAGGAGTGCGGTGTGTTCTCCCTGTGTCTGCGTGGGTTTCCTCCGGGTGCTCCGGTTTCCTCCCACAGTCCAAAAACACGTTGGTAGGTGGATTGGCGACTCAAAAAGTGTCCCGAGTGTGTGAGTGAACGTGTGAGAGTGTGTGCTGCCCTGTGAAGGCCTGGGGCACCGCAAGGAACCCACCGCAACCCTGAACTGGATAAGCGCTTACAGATAATGAATGAGGTCCTTGAATTATGAACCATTTGGTGTGGTGTCCGGACAATTAGGGTTCTCCTCCAAGCGTGTTGAGCTGCACTGATGTTGGGTTGATGGTAGCTAAGAAAGATGTATTAGTTTCTTTCACAGAGGAAGCATGTGCTAACTTTAACCCACACAATGTGGTAACACCAAGTGACTATGGGAGATCTAAGCGGTGGAAAATGGCAATGACTGAAACTGGGGAGGAAACTGTATAAAAAGGTTATTTCTTTAGCTAAACTATTACAGACAATGAGCAAAAACAATAGATTATACTAAAAAACAATAGGGACCAATCTGAATGTGCCTATATCATCTCCACATCTGGTCTCCAGTAAGAGATAAATACACTCACACATATATATTTTGTCCTCCACTGCTTCTGTCATCGTGCTGAAACTGGATCCACCTGCCAGCTCAGTGGGGACTCCACACGGGGTGTGTGTGTGTGCGCTGATGATGGTATCAGAAACGAATGCACGTTCCTGTAATGAGTACGCTGCTCTGTTTTGCATGCCCGAGGTTGCTGGGTTTTCTCCATCTCTGTGTGAGCATTCTCGCATTTTTTTTTGCGCTTTAAGTTGCAGGTTGCACCTGCTTTACCTGAGCTTCAATCTGCAAACCTGGCAGGGTGCGAGGAGAAAGCTGGAGCCCACCCACAGCACAGAGGGGCCACACTCGCTCCAAAATTCACACACACACACACAGCCTCCGTCCAGCGCTACAGCTTCCCCTCATTTCCAGCTTCTGTTTACAGCTCGGAGAGGCATTGATTACCCGAGCGGGATAATTGCTCAAATTTACTGCAAAATGGGCTTCCCCCCACACTGCTGCATTCCCAAGACTCAGACGATTTAATTCCTTTTCTCGAAGTACCACCGCTGTGGCTATAAGGACATGAAAGTATCGATCCTCGTCCTCCTCTGTGATTGTTGAGCACTTGGGTTGCCAGGTCATTCTATATATGGTCAACATATTGTCATCTAGGCGGCATGGTGGCGCAGCAGGTAGTGTCGCAGTCACACAGCTCCAGGGTCCTGGAGGTTGTGGGTTCGATTCCCGCTCCGGATGACTGTCTGTGAGGAGTGTGGTGTGTTCTCCCTGTGTCTGCGTGGGTTTCCTCCGGATGACTGTCTGTGAGGAGTGTGGTGTGTTCTCCCTGTGTCTGCGTGGGTTTCCTCCGGGTGACTGTCTGTGAGGAGTGTGGTGTGGTCTGCGTGGGTTTCCTCCGGGTGACTGTCTGTGAGGAGTGTGGTGTGTTTTCCCTGTGTCTGCGTGGGTTTCCTCCGGGTGACTGTCTGTGAGGAGTGTGGTGTGGTCTGCGTGGGTTTCCTCCGGGTGACTGTCTGTGAGGAGTGTGGTGTGTTTTCCCTGTGTCTGCGTGGGTTTCCTCCGGGTGACTGTCTGTGAGGAGTGTGGTGTGGTCTGCGTGGGTTTCCTCCGGGTGACTGTCTGTGAGGAGTGTGGTGTGGTCTGCGTGGGTTTCCTCCGGGTGACTGTCTGTGAGGAGTGTGGTGTGTTTTCCCTGTGTCTGCGTGGGTTTGCTCCGGGTGACTGTGAGGAGTTGGTGTGTTCTCCCTGTGTCTGCGTGGGATTCCTCCGGGTGACTGTCTGTGAGGAGTGTGGTGTGTTCTCCCTGTGTCTGCGTGGGATTCCTCCGGGTGCTCTGGTTTCCTCCCACAGTCCAAAACATATGTTGGTAGGACTCAAAAGTGACTGTGAGAGTGTGTGTGTTGCCCTGTGAAGGACTGGCGCCCCCTCCAGGGTGTATTCCCGCCTTGCGCCCGATGATTCCAGGTAGGCTCTGGACCCCCCGCGACCCTAAATTGGATAAGGGGATACAGATAATGGATGGATGGATATTGTCATCTAAGAATTCTTTTGAAATCAATGGTATTAGCAGATGATCTGTTTTCCGCTCTTCATAACCTTCTGGTCGTATAGTGTACATATTTTATCAAATGACATTGTCATTTTGTCAATCACAGCTGCGTAACAGGGTTTTGTTGAGCCTGGCTTATTGTCTCAGCACTCCGCCTGATGTCCTTCAAAGCATGTCTTTGCCTTTCATAACTACTAGAAAAACCTCAACCTTTAATGACCAGAGCAGCTTTCTATTTTCCCAGGGTGAAGACAGGCTTAGGAGGTGTGGACGGACAGGCGGGGGAGAGGAAGGGCACTGTAAAAGGGTGTATAATTAGGAGAGACTCTTCCGAGATTTTCCGTCATCCAATGCGGCTTTTAGAAGAGTTAATGTGGAGCCGGGAACACATGTCCATTAGGGTACAGACGACTGGAGGAGCAAGATGGAGCTTGATAAAGTAGTAGTGTTCAAGCTCTCTCTCTCTCACATACACACACACACTCAAACAAAAAAAAGTGCACATTCTCCCATCCACATGCACACAGGAGCCTGGATCAATACTGCAATTACTATAAAAAGAAATCCTCCTCAACAATAACAGTCGGGAAGGAAGGGGGTTTCAGTTTGATGCGGCCCATTATAACCAATCTCTCCAACTGGTTCGGACTGTTCATCCACGTCCATCCTTTTGTAACAAAAGGTCAGTGTGTCCTTTTCAGGCAGAAGTTATGAACATCTTGTTCTCTAAGGCCAGATTAATTTTGCAAGCAGCCGAAAAAGTCATATTTTAAACCACACACAAGAAAATATATTACCTTTTACTTATTTTCAGGTGGTTGTTTAATTAGTGGAACTTTTATATCCGCAGTTTTATAGATTTATGTTAGAAATACTTTATTACAAAACAAATATCTTAGGTTATGGCATCAACACATTTTCTAAATGTTCATGTTTTATTAAATACTTCAAACACATATTTTGCTACTTTGGCTTTGACTCCAATTCAGAATTAAAATTTCTCTTCTCGAATTAAGTACTATAAAACATACTGAAAACAAATTACAAGGTTTTTGTAAAAACGGCATAGAATGCACTTTTGCATATTTTTCACCAACGGCACGGTGGTGCAGCAGGTAGGTGTAGCAGTCACACAGCTCCAGGGACCTGGAGGTTGTGGGTTCGATTCCCGCTCCGGGTGACTGTCTGTGAGGAGTGTGGTGTGTTCCCCTTGTGTCTGCATGGGTTTCCTCCAGGTGACTGTCTGTGAGGAGTGTGGTGTGTTCTCCCTGTGTCTGCGTGGGTTGCTCCGGTTTCCTCCCACAGTCCAAAAACACACGTTGGTAGGTGGATTGGTGACTTAAAAGTGTCCGTAGGTGTGAGTGTGTGTTGCCCTATGAAGGACTGGCGCCCCCTCCAGGGTGTGTTCCCGCCTTGCGCCCAATGATTCCAGATAGACTCTGGACCCACCGTGACCCTGAACTGGATAAGTGTTACAGATAATGAATGAATGAACAAAATACAACTAGCCCCAACATTAAGGTCACTACACCTATGATTTCTGTAAGGAATTATTTGAAGGTTTACTTGTTTTGCCATAACCTTGGAATCACATGTCAGACGTGACAGAAAACTGACATGTTGATGTCTGGAAATGTGATCAATTTACACCGTTATAGCAGTATTTAAAAAAATAAATAAAATGTTTACCCGCAGTGGACTGGTTAATACATCCATGCCAAGACCTAGCATCTTTTTTCCCTTAAAAAGAGCAACGTCATTACCAACCTTTTGAGATAGTAAACATAGGTGGAGATTGTAATGCCAATACCTTTTTCAGCATTTGATATTTAAAACTGTTTAGAAAGTAAAGCTAAATAAACATGTTTTATTTTTACAATAAATATCAAGTGAATTTTTGAAAAGAGGAATCACTATTTCAGTATCACTGCTTTCCTTTGAAAGCAATTACACCAACTATAACTGCCCTCCTGCTTCCTGGTTTCCACACCCCACTCTAACCCACTCTTGGCATTTGGCTTAGATCTTAAAGTCATGAGCATTCCTCTTTGATTCAACATATTCTTTGAAGATTATATACACTGTATACGCACAGTTAAACATCTCTATCCACACAGGGCGAGAGCCTTTGAATTACAGTGTATTTTTAAGGGGCAGATGTCACTTTATGTAAATTTATAACTCACAAGGAGAGGAATTCACATCTTCTGGTCATGATTTGCCTTGCCTTGAACTGCTTTCCCAGAAGGACAGAGTGAGATCGGTTGGCGATGACCTTGTTTGTAAGTTTTCAGGTCCTGGGGTCGCAGGAGTTCTGGAGGTTGGGTTACAGATGATATACTTTCAGCTGGTTTGCTTTTGTGGGGATGACCCAAAGCTAGCCTATTAAAAAAAAAAAAAAAAGACGGTGACTGTGGTACTGTAGAGGTTGAAGTATATTTTTACCTGAATCCTGCAGTGAGCTTTCCTGGATGAGCTGAGGAGAGAGTGCCTTTTAAGATTCTGCAAGATTATGGTTTTCGGGAAGCTGGAGGATTCAACAATAGTAACTGTTGAGCCCTGTATACTTACACAGGAAATACAAAGGGTTTTCTCCAAAAGTCAACAATCATCTCAGCACTTTTCTTGGCTGAGAGATCCAGATTATTTTGACTTTACCAGGACACAAACAGCTCACTTTCCTGTCTGAATGTAGATCATTCACTTTTACAGGAAGGTTTTTCCCTTCGTTGCAGTTGCTGATATACAGTGAGAACAGAATTGGGCCAAGTATTGACCCTTGTGGCACCCCATTGCTAGGTTTTAGGCTTAAAGTTATGTATGGTGTTTTTATATTATTTTTTGTGCGTGGGAAAATAATTTAATTAGTTCACCTACACAGGGGGCCTAGCATGAACACATGAAAGAGATTTTAACACCACTCAGCAACTCCAGTAACTATAGGAGTGAAATTTTAGTCACATTTTTTTAGTCACTATAGCTGCCTAACACTTTTGAAGTATATCCTAAACTCAACAGACCATCTGCACTTTAATGGTAAGAGCACAGCAAACACTACCATGCCACAAATGGCACTGTCAGTGTTAGTAATGTAATGTAATGAGAATAACCCACTCTCGCCAATAATATCTGGTCAGTGCTGGTCTCATGTTGGATATGAACAGGGTCAAAGGAGTGTTGACTAATTATGTAAAAGCACATAAGATGCTATCAGCAACTGTAAACCGAAAATGTGCATGTGTAGTGTATCTGATACAGCACTCAGTGACTATAAGCATTTCATATGGCGTCTGTATAATTCTGTCCACAAGCCCCGCCCTCCCTCAGATAAACCGTAGGTGTTCATAAACGAAAATACAGGATCAAATAAAATGAAATGCAAATGAAAGCACATCTGTTTGAGATGACTCCGAGACGTACAGGAAGGTGTGGGATAGATATTAGAATGGCACCTGATAAGATCTATGGGCTTTCTTACAGGAAATGCAGCACTAACAATAGAGAACGGATTGAGAGAGAGCGAGAGAACAGAAAAACGCTGGGAATATTCCAGGCTTTGATAGTCTTAAGACAGCTTGATTGGACATGTTCATAGAATGGAAATGCAGTCTGAAACTCATTCACTCTGTTCTCCTGATCTGAGAAGAGCTGAAAAAAAGGCTCCTCTGCAGTCAAAGATTTCTCAAAGATATAGGGCTCTTGCAACTTGGCAAGGGACGTTTCAACTCCTGTGGAACTGTGATGTAAAAGAATGATGTTGCAAAGCGTCTGAAAATGTGTGCGTTGAGAGAACGTGTGGATGAGAGAGAGACAGACAGACAGATGGACAGATGGAGGAGCTTCCCTTTCTCTCAGAGACCCCTTGTTAATTTATTTTCCAGTCAAAACAGTACAAGTTATTTGTTTTTCAGAAGATTTTTATGAAAACTTCTACAATTCTAAACTTCCAGCTGCTGCTCTGCATATGTTACTAGATCCCTTTCACTTGTACTCCACTGGACCACCATTCATTCAGTCATTCATTATCTGTAACCCTTATCCAATTCAGGGTCACGGTGGGTCCAGAGCCTACCTGGAATCATTGGGCGCAAGGCGGGAATACACCCTGGAGGGGGCGCCAGTCCTTCACAGGGCAACACAGACACACACACACATTCACTCACACACTCACACCTACGGACACTTTTGAGTCTCCAATCCATCTACCGATGTGTGTTTTTGGATTGTGGGAGGAAACCGGAGCACCCGGAGGAAACCCACGCAGACACAGAGAGAACACACCACACTCCTCACAGACAGTCACCCGGAGGAAACCCATGCAGACACAGGGAGAACACACCACACTCCTCACAGACAGTCACCCGGAGGAAACCCACGCAGACACAGGGAGAACACACCACACTCCTCACAGACAGTCACCCGGAGGAAACCCATGCAGACACAGGGAGAACACACCACACTCCTCACAGACAGTCACCCGGAGGAAACCCACGCAGACACAGGGAGAACACACCACACTCCTCACAGACAGTCACCCGGAGGAAACCCATGCAGACACAGGGAGAACACACCACACTCCTCACAGACAGTCACCCGGAGGAAACCCACGCAGACACAGAGAGAACACACCACACTCCTTACAGACAGTCACCCGGAGCGGGAATCATGTGTTTGTGTGTGGCTTGCTCTGGTGCAAGTGGATCAGAAACAGCAGTGCTGCTGGAGGTTTTAAACACTGTGCCAGGTCACTGACCACTCTGTTAGACAGATGTTTTCATTACAGTACCCACTGATCACAGAATACTATAGGCTGTCTTTGTTTTGCTTTGTTGATATTCAATCCAGCAGTGACATTGAGATGTTTTAAAACACCAGCAGCGCTGCTGTGTCTGATCTACTTGGAGCAGCACAACATACACAGGCACAAACACACCACCATGTCATGGTACAATGGAGAAGTGTACCCAATGGTTGTCCTGTTGAGTTTCTTACTCGGGGGCTACAAAGTATGCAGAGCAACAGACAGACTGCAGCTTGTAACTGTAGAAATACAGCACGCACCTGTACGATCAGGTACAAACTCCTGTGCCCACTCCGTATTTGACTCTTGACATTGTACAAAAGTACATTAGATATGGATTCAGGGGGAAACAAAGAAACACTAAGACAGGAAATGATAGAAGGTAATTCTCCGAGCACGCATTGCCTCCAAACCACGTCCCAAATCAGATTCCTAATATGTTGCTAGGACAGTCGTGTCTATGAATTACTAACTGTATCTCTAGGGCCTGCATTTTACATAATGGCCCAGTGGGAATTCAAGTAATGTTGAAAGCCTGGTTACGCTTTTTGGAGAGATGAAATGAATGTGCAATTAAAGAGCTATTACAGAGAGGAAACATTTTGGAAATTAAATAGCAAAGGAACATTTCTGTTGGACCATCAGCGTGTCTTATTTGGCCTGTCTCACACGTCTGATAAAAAGCATTTCGCTTCTACTACCCAATGGCCATCATGTGCTTGTGCAGGATTAACCCTTTGGAATCTACTTCAGTCATTGATTTGCATTTCTATTTTTAAGTAATTGTATAGCTACATATGTCTTTAAATACATATTCACATATATGGCATTTAGCAGATGTTACTCTACAATTCTGATCATGCTGTAGGCAGGAAACTGAAGTATTAGGAGTCTTTCCCAAGGCAAGGGGTGCTTACACAGACAACAACAAAATACATAGTAGTGTTTATATGATTAACGTGCAAATGCACAGACTGTAGTGCTTTCTGTATCTAGTGTTAATCCCCATGTGGCTCCATATAAAGTGGGATGCAAAGGGGTGCAATCTTCTGATTAAAAACAACAGAAACACATTGACTTACAATATCCTAAGAATTTCTATTATAGAAATATAACGTTGTCACATCTGGAGCATGTCAGAAACAGTGGATTGAATCTATAACTCCTCTTCACACCTTGGTTTTCAGTAGCCAGAGGTCTTAAATGGACACTTAAGTCCTAATCATACTCGTTATTCACGTCCCGCACACTACAAATGTTACCCTCTTCAAAATAAAGACTCCTAAGTGGTTCTCGACTTGAGTGTACGGTTCAAGGGAAATTGGATTAGGGATAATGTGAGGTTCTTTAAACTTTAAAACAGGCCCTTGAACTCAGATAGGATTTATGTTTACAGTGTGTCACGCAACAAGTGTCGGTTTTGCACGTCAAGCCAAAATGTAAACTGACCAATGAGGAAACAGCTGGAGACTTCACCTGAAATGTGCGTATACGCGGTATATGCAGCTGATCAGAGTGGCAGAGCTGTAAGAAATAGACACGGTACATAGCTCAAAAATGGCACATTGTCACATGATTATAACGAGAGCATGCTGCCTTTTTATATCATTAAATTGTCACTCGTCTCACATGCAGCTAGGACACTGTTCTTTTCTTTAGTTGGTTACAATAAACAAGCACTCAGTAAACCATCATGTAAGGTCACCGTGCCCATTGCGAAGCATCAGTTAAAAGGTATAAAAAGCCCCAAGCACTGGGCTGGAGAACAGTAAGAGTTCTCCAGGGTGATGTGGCTCCATTAAAAACATTTGGGCTGCGCTAATGGCGTTTATGATCAAAAAACACAAATCATCTTACATCAGAACCTGACCTCATTAAAGTTTATGTGGCTGCATGCAATCAAATCATCTTGACCACAAAGTGAATATTTCACTACTTCACTGTATCATTGGCCACCAGTAAAAGTCGCTATTTATGCAAACGTAACCTCAGATAACGGCAGCATGGTGGCTTAGTGGTGAGCACGTTCGCCTCCCAGCGCTGGGATCTTGGGTTCAAGTCCCATCTGGGTGGAGTTTCCATGTTCTCCCTGTGTCTGCGAGGGTTTCCTCCGGGGGCTCCGGTTTCCTCCCACAGTCCAAAAACATGGAGGGTAGGTGAATTGGCTTCTCTAATAACTGTCCTGGTGAATGAGTGTGACCCCAGATATGGATTGGCACTCTGTCCTGGGTGAAACCCTAGTGCCCGATGCAGTCCTCCAGGTGGATGGTTGTTCCTGGTTGAGAGTACGCTGTGCCGCTTTTTTCCTGCCGCTTCTCACCAGTGTGTGTGTGGATCGAGTGTTCTGAGCAGTGTGGATTGTAAAGCGTCCTTGGGTGTCTAGAATGGCGCTGTATAAGTGTAAAGATACATACATAACCTCAGAACCTCAGAGGTGATAGAGAAGTTTCCACTAGGCTGTTTGGCACCATGTGGACAGGTAACACATGGCCATAGCTCAGCATTGAGGGTGAAATAGCCAGAGGATTTGATCTTAATTAAGCCCCCTTGCCTCTGCTACTAGTTTGGACTTTGCTTCCTGTGGGTTTGAACTGTGCTTGAGTTTAATCCAGTTCATTATCCAAAGCTGAACAGGTCCTCTTCTTTTGGACCCATGGCTTCTGGGTAGAACTCTTTTTGCTTGCAACCAATTACAGAGTAAACTTACATAATGCATTTGTTATTGAAAGCATTTATAAGTTCATTACGACTCATTTCCTTTAGTCAAAAGTATAGCAAAGGATCCGTGTGACTACTGTGTTTGAAGGATTGTATTTATTTGAAAGCCGTTTGGTTCTGCCCCACTGAGAGCATTTTAGAACACAATACTTGCACGATCTGCAAACAGGTCAAATTAACCATTATGTCCATTATAACAAGCTCGCAGAGAGTCACACAGGTCAACTAATGCAATACACAGTACTGTGCAAATCAGACACAACCCTCCATTTGATTAATGTCCGGTATAAACAGACTGCCCTGTGATGGACTGGTGTCCTGTCCATTATGTGATTCTGGGTAGGCTCCGGACTCACCACGACCCTGATCAGGATGAAGCAGTAATAGAAGACGGCTGTAGAGATGAAAATAAAGAGAATTTATATGGAGTCCACGTTCATAAAACGAGGCCAATTTGACAAAACTGAATTTACCAAAATTGAGCTCAGAAACTACAGAAAATAAAGAGCCTTTCATTGTTGAGACACCACTCCTACTTCAGAACTAAGGATATTTACAGGTGTCCATCATTCTGCTGTGAGAAGACAACACTGTGGGTCTGAAAAGATGTGAAACTGACCCGAAGCTGTCCATCGTTGCATAATTTTCTGTTCTTTCCAAACTTTAAATGCGTACTGAAACATTGGAAAATGCCTTGGAGCATTAATCTACATTGATTAGGTTAATATTATATATTCATTCATTCATTACCTGTAAGTGCTTATTCAGTTCAGGGTGACGGTGAGTCCAGAGCCTACCTGGAATCATTGGACGCAGGGCGGGAATACAGAGAGAACACACCACACTCCTCACAGACAGTCACCCGGAGAAAACCCACGCAGACTCAGGGAGAACACACCACACTCCTCACAGACAGTCACCCGGAGGAAACCCACACAGACACAGGGAGAACACACCACACTCCTCACAGACAGTCGCCCGGAGGAAACCCACGCAGACACAGGGAGAACACACCACACTCCTCACAGACAGTCACCCGGAGGAAACCCACGCAGACACAGAGAGAACACACCACACTCCTCACAGACAGTCACCCGGAGGAAACCCACACAGACACAGGGAGAACACACCACACTCCTCACAGACAGTCACTCGGAGGAAACCCACACAGACACAGGGAGAACACACCACACTCTTCACAGTCACCCGGAGCAGGAATCGAACCCACAACCTCCAGGTCCCTGGAGCTGTGTGACTGCGACACTACCAGCTGCACCACTGTGCCGCCCAATATTATATGTAAAATAATAAAAAATCCTTTATATGACAAGTGATTCCAAACTGTAGTATACCTATCAATCAATATCAGCTTTAAAGCAGTCAACCTCATAAATACTGCAAACTCTTTCCATCTCTTTAGGCTCTCCATCCTGTAAGGACAATAACCAACAATACAGCTTCTTAATGCTTTGATTAACAGTCTGATCACACTCACCCCCCACCACTCAGTTATTATCTCAGAAAACATCAGTCTTTATAATAAACACACAGTCAGTTTGGGTGTTTGAACTTTGGCTTTTCTTTGCAGCATGTGGTACACAGTAGTTACTCGTACAATTCCGTTCGCTACAGAAAAGCTCAAATCTGAAATGCATGTTTTGAAGAAGGTTGGAGCAGAACAATCGATGTGTTCATGATTGTGAATTGATTCACATGACTCAACTGAAAGAATCATCTGAAAAGTGTGATTAGGCTGAAAACTAGCTGTAAATGAAAGTGCAGGAGTGGGTTTCGTACAAATGCAGCAGTAAAACGTGTTTTCTCACTAATTTTTTTGTTTATTTATTGATAGATCTGGGCTTTTAATGAAAGTTTGACTTCATTCACATTCACTAACAGGAGAACTGAAATACATGAAACAGAGTCATGCCTCTCCTCTGATTATTCTTGAACTTTGTAGGGTTTCTTTGTGGTGTATCAGTGCAGTTCGCCTTTAGATATTGAGACACTGAATAAATCAATGCAAGGATTGAGTCGAATAGAATGTTCTCTTAACTTTTCAACTGTTAAACTCTTCATCTCATAAGTAAATAACTTCTTTGTTCTGGGTTGCTCTCAAAAATGTGTTATTTCAAACGCTTCATTCTTTTTTAAATGGCCATAAATGGAAATAGCTACAGTGGGAAATGTGCTCCCAGCACAAGATTCATATTTCTCCTTTGTAAGTTTCTCAGTGCAGAACGATAACTTAGAAGCTATGTTCTAAAAGGTACAAATGAGCTTGGACCAATCACAACACAGTAACCAGAGCATTACAGCGTGGCAATAGAAAACACTACAGAAAAGATACAGACCGTCAGTCCTTTAAAGGCTAAGCACCAGCGATATGAAAGTGTCAAACAAATAAATACAGTGGAATTTGAGTTCCTAACTTGTGTTTATTGATAGTCAGAAAACATGTTATTTCTTACTAATTCAAGGAATAAGGTTTAAAAGACCGTTGGTCCCCCCCCCCAAAGGTGTTGGGAAACTGTAATAGGCGTCTTGCCTGTGACGTAGACGGTGGACCACAACTCTAGAAGCTGCACTTAATTTAATGCAAAATGACGAAAAGGTGTGTTGTTTTTGGCTGCAATCATTCAATGTACAGTGGGACATCTGTGCACAAATGGCCCAAAGATCCCAAAATATCCAGAAAATGGATTAAATTTGTCCACTTTAAACGGGCACTTTGGAAAGGACCCTCCGCTCACTCCGTTATCTGTAGCTCATTTCACTGGCGCTTTTCCAACAATATGGGCATGTAAGGACCCCAACGAAAGGTGTTCAAGAGCCTCTGTAACATGGAGGTAAACAGGGTAAGGACACTCACTTCGCCTGTTTTAGTTGGTGTTAGTTAACGTTAGCTTGACTCGCTAAACTCGGTGGCTCAGATTATACTCGGCTACGTAGCTGCATTACGGAGGTTTATAGTGTCGGATGAATTCGAGTTCGACTTCGATCACATTTACAAGAATAACGGTACCTCTAAATTTGAGTTTAGCTTATTGCTAGGCAATTGTCATGAATAATGTTGGTTATTTAGCTAGATACTGTCATAACAGTCAGTCATAACGGTGTTTTACCACGGCGTTGTTCAGCTGTTGTCCACCAGTGACGTCACGGTCGCGTTCGAGAATTTCCGTAGTGAGCTCGGGTTTTTCCCGTCATCTTAATAAAATTGTCAGTTTTAAAGCAAATTAAGCTGCTATTTTCATTTTAATTCAAACTTAACTCTGTCAATAACTAAAATTATGTGGAGGTCCATTAAGTGGTGCTTAGACTTTAAGTTTTAACCACAATGTGTATAATTCAAATGTCATGTCTGTTTTAATGGCCATACTGCTCATGTAGTATGTTGATTACATGTTGGTCACAAGATAAATTCGTACCTACGTACATACCTTCGTGGTTCCCATGAATTTCTGTCCACCGAGGGTGAAAAATTAGCTTTAAAACTTACACCTAACCCTAACCCTTTACTGGCCCACTGGTGAGAGTCAGAGTGAGAATTTTTGGAGAAACCCACAGCTTCACACCACAGGTTTAAACCTGTCACTGCAAACAATATGGAACAAACCCTCAAAACCTTTAACTACAGAAGAAATGTTGGATGAGAAGGTGTATTGGACATACAGTGAACACTGTTGGAACTGACATACAAACGGAACCTTCTACAAAGATGACCTACTAAAGACAGGTAAGGAGCACAGCAGTCTGCACTGTAACTTCATAGTCAGTGTCTTGTTTCAAAATCTAATGGAATGGAGTACGCAGTCAGAACAACAAAAAGTGTCTTGCTGTTCAGTTACTAATGGACTGCGCTGCATGCGGGGGTGGAATGATATACGCTTGCGTTTGCATGCATTAATTTCCGGGCATCTCTTCACAGTTCAGAATTGATTAGCACTCCAGTTAAATGGTTCTAGACCCAGAGCAAAGTGCCATGGCCCTTCTCACCTTCCCGCTGTATTTACTCCTCAGACACGTGACTCTGACTCCGTGATTCCACAGTTTCAAATAAGCTTCCTGTGCCAGCGGAGTCTAATTAAAAGCCGACCTGGAGGTGAGAGGAGAAGAATAAGAGTGTGCCACAGTGAGAAGAGAACTTTTAAATACACTATTTTAGCATAATGCTTAACCTTTAGAGGGAGCAAACAGTTGTTTGTTGACTCTATCAGTTCATTAAGGGAGGAGAATACGTAATTAGCCTACGCATAAAAAAAGCCTGCTGGTTCTTTCAAATATAAATGAGAAAGCGCTTCATTTTCAGACAAAACAATCATAGAGAAATGAATACGATCTTGAGACGCCCTGCTGTGTGTGAGGAATTGAATTTACAGGAAGAGAGCACAGCATGACAGGGGGAAAAATAAACTGGAAGATAATTCGCATGATCATGTTTAAAAGCCCAATGACAAGAAGAAACAACAGGAAGTCAGTGATCAGTCCGTCATACTCAGGTGTGATGAGCTACTTGAGACGCTGTTACGTCAAACCTCGGACTGGTCCAGAGGTATTTAATATAAAACTCATTACGTTAATGGAAAGTTAACGTTAAAAATGGTTTCTGTTTGTCCTACCAGGCTACCATCTGAGGGATATAAGGTTATGACTCCAGCACATTCAATATAAAATATCTACTACTTATGTTGATATACGGCTACACACTCGTACACCTTTCTGCCACAGCTCTGTAACATCTCATTCTAAAGTGATTTAGAAAGCTAAATAAGTCAGAGGATGAAAAGGTCAGTGTGAATCATTTGTAATTAGTGTTGGCTTTAAATATACCACTCCTCCACACTTTTGCTTAGTAGGAATTGCTCTGGTTTGGGAGCGAGCCAGATGAGGAGAAACTCTAATTTGGTATTCCTGTCAATCCTCCTGAGCTTTGTCTGGAATAATCAGGTGATTACACCCGAGATGTCGG
The DNA here is from genome assembly GCF_029633855.1 of Hoplias malabaricus. NCBI lineage: Eukaryota > Metazoa > Chordata > Actinopteri > Characiformes > Erythrinidae > Hoplias > Hoplias malabaricus. Next base: position 26,467,196 of record NC_089815.1, on the reverse strand, counting down.
ATGTAAAATCAATGGTCTGCCTTTCACTGCTGTCTGCCTCGCTCTCTTCCAGAAGGACGGACCAGTGAGCCGGTAATGCATTGCATCAAAGGTTAACTGACCGGTGAGGTTAATCTAAATCAGCCAAAACCCTAGTGTCAACAAACCACTGAGAACACCAGATAACGATTATGATATGTGTATAAATCTTAGTGTTCGCAGCTATGCTCAAAATACAGGTTTTACTGATTTCATTCATTCATTATCTGTAACCCTTATCCAGTTCAGGGTCGTGGTGGGTCCAGAGCCTACCTGGAATCATTGGGTGCAAGGCAGGAATACACCCTGGAGGGGGCGCCAGTCCTTCACAGGGTAACACAGACACACATTCACTCACACACTCACACCTACGGACACTTTTGAGTCGCCAATCCACCTCAACGTGTCTTTTTGGACTGTGGGAGAAAACCAGAGCACCCGGAGGAAACCCACGCGGACACAGGGAGAACACACCATACTCCTCACAGACAGTCACCCGGAGGAAACCCACGCGGACACAGGGAGAACACACCATACTCCTCACAGACAGTCACCTGGAGGAAACCCACGCGGACACGGGGAGAACACACCACACTCCTCACAGACAGTCACCCAGAGGAAACCCACGCGGACACAGGGAGAACACACCACACACACAGTCACCCGGAGGAAACCCATGCAGACACAGGGAGAACACACCACACTCCTCACAGACAGTCACCCGGAGGAAACCCACGCAGACACAGGGAGAACACACCACACTCCTCACAGACAGTCACCCGGAGCGGGAATTGAACCCACAACCTCCTGGACCCTGGAGCTGTGTGACTGCAACACTACCTGCTGCACCACCGTGCCGCCCTTTTACTGATTTCCTCAGTGACAATATATTGTTTGTTTATCGACAGATTCATTTATAACATTCAAATGAAACATTGAAGTGCTGAAGGGCATCTGGGTGAAAAGCAAGATAATAGGGAGAGATCGGTGCCTGGTGATCTAATATGCTGCCACCTAATATAGTCTACAGAATTGCAAACTTAATGAAAAATGGTGTAAATGTCATGACATGAGCGACAGACTCTGTGGGATAGCAGCAGAACTGGAGAGGTGGGCTCTGGCTCAAAGTTATTAGTACATACTCTATAGTCTCTCTATAATCCAGGGATAATGTCAGTGTCAGTGGAGATGCTGAAATAGGAGCTGGATGGCCCAGAGCCAAGCCTTAATAACTTCACTTTAAATAGTGAGGCGGAGGAAACTTTCATCAGGGGACGCTATTTGACATTTAAACCGACACCTGAACAAATGAATGGAGCAGAGGGTTAAGCTGTGTTAAAGCTCGCGCAGTGTCACCAAAACCTTAACAAAGTAACCTCACACTGCCTCACTGCGCGTGGCTTCTTCTAAAACTAGCTTAGACTAAAGAAAGGCTGGGTCTGAAGTCTTATCACGCAATTTTTCCATATCATTCGATGTCAATAAATAATACAGCCCTTCTTCGTTCTTGTGCATGTTCAAACCTGAATGTAATTTTAAATCCTGACTGAAAACAAAAGGCATCATATACCAGGGAAAAAATAAAATACATCTGATTTAACAGAAGAAAACCAATTTCAGAGTGCACTGTTTCCTCTGTATAATCTTCCTCTGTATAATTTCAACACTGGAAATAGCAATCTACATCATTATACCTCTCATATTTGTTTGTGCCTGAAGAATTGGATGATTTCATTTAATTTACTGAACTGATTCTTCCCAACCATCAGTAAATCAAATGCCGGATCCAATCCTTCCTTGATTCACCCTTCAAGTGTGTCTGTGTTGTCACTGCTTCTATTTGCTAAATGAGAAATAAATGCAAATTTATAACAGAAAAGTTATATTTCTATTTTCAAATCATATTTGGATTTCTACAATTTATTCAGTCACACGTAACCCATTATATTACTCATTTCATCTTAATTATTATTGTTAATTGTTATTATCATGGGACGGCACAGTGGCGCAGCAGGTAGTGTCGCAGTCACACAGCTCCGGGGTCCAGGAGGTTGTGGGTTCAATTCCTGCTCCGGGTGACTCTCTGTGAGGAGTGTTCTCCCTGTGTCTGTGTGGTTTCCTCCGGGTGACTGTCTGTGAGGAGTGTGGTGTGTTCTCCCTGTGTCTGTGTGGTTTCCTCCGGGTGACTGTCTGTGAGGAGTGTGGTGTGTTCTCCCTGTGTCTGCGTGGGTTTCCTCCCACAGTCCAAAAACACACGTTGGTAGTTGGATTGGCGACTCAAAAGTGTCCGTAGGTGTGAGTGAATGTGTGTGTTGCCCTGTGAAGAACTGGGACCCACTCCAGGGTGTATTCCTGCCTTGTGCCCAATGATTCCCGGTAGGCTCAGGACCCACTGTGACCCTGAATTATGGTTACAGATAATGGATGGATGGATGTTATTATGATTATTGCTTTGTTGGCAACAGCATCTGGACTTAAGGTCCTCTGCTGAAAGATGACAGAGACTAAGCTTTTAAACATTATGCATCTTTAGATAGGTATGTGTTCATCATTTGACATACTTCATATGACATGGACATAAACACTTTATAGAATCTCCAGAGAGAATACATTTCTGAATCTTTGAATCAAGTGAATCAACTACTGAAATAAACTGATTCAAATGATCCTTCAATGATAAATTAAATACACAGTTAAACTGGTTTATGTTGTGGGACTCCAGCGCTCTCCCCACACCCAAATACAACTGCATATTTGTAAAGATAAATGAATTCAGCAGTGTGTAAAGCTGTGTGAAGATTCATAACAGGAACTTTCAAAAGGACAGTAAAGGGAATACGGTCAAAGTGGAATTTCAGTCCTGCATCACCAAAACCTACAGGTTTCCATAGGAACTAGAACTAGCACATCAAACTAAATTTATCAAAGCCCAGGCAATCTGTCACGGCTGATCAGGAACATACCACGCTGAACACAAAAGAGAACTAACTGCTTTCTAATAGAATATGTATTCACAGTGGAACCGATGGAACATGGGCTATCCTTTGCAGGGATAACTGTATGATCCTAAAAGATGATTCAACTTAATCGGCAAAAGAAAAACCAATGGGAATGGAAGCGATTTGGTTGAGAGCTCGCCAGAAAACACACAACACACACAGAGACTGCTTTTTTGACACGCCAGTGGAGCGAAGTCAGAATTTCATTTTTTATCTGGAATAAAACATTCGCCCCGATAACGTGCGGCCTGGCAGTCATTTCCGCGGTGGGCCAAACAAAGAGGAAGAGCAGGCGCTGGAAATAGTTACGGCACAAATAAGCCCTTACTCCAGTCGTTCTCACTTTCTCTTTCCCTCACTCTCTCTCTCTTATACATATATAATTACAGGGATTACAAGAGCGAGAAATAACACGCCTATTTCCTCTTGATGTCAGCGCAGCAGTGGTAGACAACACTTTCATTTCAGGAGAATGGTCAGTGTGTCTGTTGCAACACTGCACAACGACGTCCCAAAGACTGTCCTCACCCCATCCCACCTTATGTGTTATTAATTACACACACACAATACATAAAACATACTGTAACAATACAATTGAACCTATGTTTGATGTTACAATGAAGTTATAAGGAGTGTTATAGTCTTGACTATTAAACTAGACATTAAAATAGCTTAGCCAATCAAAACAGACGTCAGATTAGGAAGACCTACTTTGTAACCACACTCATTGTCCATTTTTTCAGCTCCACTGAGCACTTTGTTTCTTTGTGTTTACAGACTGTTGTCCATCTGTTTTCTTACCCCCATTTCACCCTGTTCTTCTATAAGATACGGTGGTGGAGTGGATCAGACACAGCACGACTGCTAGAGTTTGTAAACATTGTGTCCACTCACTGTCCACTCTGTTAGACACTCCTACCTCATTGGTTCATCTTGTAGATGTAATGTCAGATAAGGTAGCTCTTCTGTTGCTACACAGTTTGTGTTGGTCGTCCTTTGGTCTTACATCAATGGACGCTGCTGACTGGATATTTTCAGTTGGTGGACTATTTTCTTTCCAGCGGGGACTCCGAGGAATCTCACCAGCAGAGCACACATTTACAGAAAACCCACCACATCTGTGGAACTGCAGTGCTGAGAATGATCCACCATTCAAATCATAGCTGCTCTGTGGTGGGTCTGTGGGGGTCCTTACCACTGAAAACAGGGTTAAATGAGGACTAGAAAATAAGCAGAAACAGGTGAAATACAGTTTGTAACTGTAGAACTATAACATTCTCTTGTATGTTTTCTAACACAGTGGAGCTAATAAAATGGACAATGAATGTAGATACAATTAATAGGTGTTCCTAATCCAGTGATCTTTCAGTGTAGATCACACACATATTGAATCATACACATCACATATCAGTCCTAAACAGGACAGAGGCTGGGCAGGAGACTGGCAAATCAATCTTATATGTGAACCTCAGGGGGACGACAACTTAATGCATGGAGTTCATAATGAGGGCATTGCAAGCGACTGACATCATGCCTACTTTTAATAGTAAAGCAGATTCTGCCACTGCCTAGAGATCAATAGAAAATATCTCACATTGAACACCTGGACTACGTTCATTTTCCCTCACAGTTGATAACATTCATCTGAAATAATGAACTACGTCGAGCTAGGACAGCCAGGAACCAGATAAACGCACTAGCACCTGTGCACCCCCCCCCCCACACACACACACACACACGCTCAGCCGCACGCCCGCAGCTCCTCTGCACTTGTCGCTTTTCCTTATCCACCCACAGGGTTTTCTGTGTGTGACACATATCGACGTTCTCCATGCATACCGTCACAGTGATAGATTTTCAGTCGTCCGCTATTAGTCCCTACTGTCCCTCCGTCCCTCCAGACCTGCTTCCCTTACTCACACACACCATTGATCCAACATGTTCAGAGTAGCAAATGTCTAACACAGTCAATCAATTTGTCTTTACCTTTGAATAACAAAGTCAGGCAAGGGTGGCTATTCTTACAAAGCATGAATTATTTAGCATGTCTGCAGAGTCCTAGATAAGCATGAACCTGCACTTATCCTTTGTGCCTTATTACAGCACATCTACAGAAGGCCGACGACAGGACAGACTGCTGGAAACACGGTGACACTTTTGTCCAAATAATGACAGGCCTGAGGCTCAATATGGGGCCAGCTTGTTAACAGCGTCGTTAGGAGTGATTTCCAGACCTGTCCATAACTGATGTCTTTTATAATGTGAAAGTTGCATTAGTTCATGGTCAAGTGGATATTAAAGGGCAGATATGAGGGGCGGATTGGCCCCGCCCCTCAGTTGTGGTGACGCTTCCATGATTGTCATAGACCCGCAACACCGTGCAACCCATGAAAATACAGGAAGGGAATTAATATTTCGGACACAACCCCTTTACCCATGAGGAAGTCGCTTCATTTTGATTGCTGCTTATTTTATTTACGTGTGTGAGCCATAGTCCCTGGCAGGCATCGGTTTTCCCTCTAAATAAAACAGCAAACATAAAGAAAGCAGAGTGGATGAAAACCCAAAGAGTGATATTTCTCAGTCACCGACGTGACACCTCCAAAACTTTCTGAACGTCTTCCTGCTCCACGTAACGTACCCCCTCCCACTTCTTACCCTTCATTTCCGATTCCTGCGAGGAGGATGTTCTTGAGGAAAACGGGGAATTAACACGGCTCTTTACAGAGTAGAAATTAGGCCCTGTGAATACAAATTACAGCCATTGTAACAAATGAAAAGCATCTAGACATCTTTTCCTTTCCTTTTACCCCCATTTCTTTTGTTCTCTGCGCGGTCGGAATAATGGTACGTCCGATATTGTCGCAGGTTCTGTCCTTGAAGCCGAAGCCTGAGAGAATGAGACAAAAGACTGATCATCAATTCATTTATACTGAGAAGGTGCTTAGTCTCTCTTTCCCTCACCCAACTTACCCTTTCAAAGTGTAATAATACTGCTTTTCACAACTCTAAAGTCTCAAATCATTGATTGATGGTCCTCTAACATTCAAAGGAAGATCCCCAAAAGAAGCCAAGAATAAAACTGATGGGAAAAGGAAGGCAGTGGAGAAGAGAGCGGGTGGAGAAAATATGCTCAGTGCCTTTGTCTTCCCATCACATACAATACTTGCAAACAAAGGTAAAACAGGGCACTACCACCACCAAGTGGTGAGTTTGGGAACTTGTGTCAGCACCGAAACACTAACGTTAATGTTAAGACACCTCTGCATTTATTCGCATATTAGTGTCAGAACTGTGGACAAATCGAGGTGTCTGATCTCACGTGTGCCAAATTCAAATGCTCCTACCAACACACACACACACACACACACATCTAAACGTGCAAATACATTAAATCAGCTTGGATAAGTGTTGTGATTGTAAATGTAATTTATTTTGTTTTCTAAAGGTGAACAAACACAGTAAAATGAATAAAACACACATTTACCACAGTGCCCCTTAAACTCTCTACTTCCACATAATAAAATAAATATGCCATGAAATATATTTGAATGAGGGATCGAATGATTTGTCTGGTGTCAAAACGTTTGTGCGTATCTGACGTTAAGGATACGCTCCCTACATCGCTTTGCATTAACGGTTTTATTCTGTTTGTAACAGTTAACCAAGATTTGTCAGAACTGAAAGTCAACATTCCAGACAATATTCTGCATAGAAAGACAGGCTACCCATCAGCTTTAAAAGCTTCCACTTCTACTGTGGTAAAACAAACACAATCTGACAGGTCTTGCTCCCCCACTTCCTGCAGCTGAAACACAGTGAAACAAATCGGATGCATTCTTTTTTTTTTTCTTTTTCAGAGTTGAATTAAATAAAACAGGCACACAGCGTATGCATAATGCATTTTGCAGGGCGTATGTGTGAATAACGTTCACATGAAATCTCCCCCTTTCTTTTTTTTTCCCCTGCATGTAAAACACTGTTTTTGAGTGGAGAAGCTTATACTTTCCTCATCCATGATTCTACTTCAGCAGCAGTGGGATATTTGGCAACACACACAGGCACATATTCGATAAGGATTAAAAATAAAAAAAATATTATAGTGAATGCATATATACTTTTCATTTTAAGCAAATATTACAGCACAGTATAAGCCCTTAGATTAAAAATATCAACGTGTTAAGGATACAGTTCAAAGAGGTAACGCTGTAAGCCAGGAAAGTTTTATAGTTCAGCAAAATCTAAAAGTGAAAAAGGCATAAACTCGTGTTTAAGTGTGACATCAATGAAGTTGTTTCATACTAATGTTTTTAGGTTTGTTGTATTTTTGTTTCTTTAAAAGTAAAGTGACGTGACCTGTTCCTCCAACACAGTGAACATAATGTAAAAAAATAAGGGATTTATAAAAGTTACATTAAAGCAAACACCTTAGGCTACAGAATAACCGCAATGTGTCCTCTTTCAAGGGCAATTCAAACAACTGTGGCATTTTAAATACGTCATATGCTAACAGCCATGAAAGCGCTAGTCATAGTTTTGCATACTGAAAATATACTGAGTACAATGACAAGGCACAAGCATATATTAAGTAAATCTGAATAAATCTCGCATACATCGGTAGCCGAAGCTGTTAAGCAGATGTTTTGTATTTGCGTTCAGTTATATTGAGCTGGTCCATGTAGAACAGAGAACACGGTTTTAAGACAAATCACCCAAATGAAACTCAAATCTGTACTTTGTACCACTGAGAAATAATGAGAGGGATAAAGGCAAGTGTTTGTGTTTATCACAAAAACACACAATCTGTTCTAAGCACCACGATGTGACCCTCAGGTGATCCCCGTGACAGGACGTTTACTTGCGTCCCAAGGTTTCAGCGAGTTTCTTCAGTCTCTTCTTCAGCTCCAAGGGAAACTTCTCATAGCACTTCTTACACACAGGCTTCATGTCAAATTCCACAAACTTGTTTCTGCACATAAAGAAATAAATGTGCCTCGTTGTAAAATTTGTTTGTCATTTTCTAAAATCTAAGTACAGTGGAACCTCTACTAACGAACACCTCTACTAACGAACTTTTCAAGATACGAACCGGGCATTTGAATATTGTTTGCCTCCACCAACGAACCATGACTCTAGAAACGAACCCAAGTCTTCGCCGAGCCTGCGGCTGGAAATGGCCACTGACCCCAATAGTCGAGTCTCCCAGCGCCCAGACTTGAGTGAGCTTTTAAGATTAGCACATTGTAGCTTTAGCAATTAAGCATTAGTGTAAATAGCAGACATCAAAATTCGTGCTAAGTTAAGCCGTATCTACGCTTCGTCTCCCCACATTCACCCACCTACTCTCCATTATTCCACCCACCCCCCACCTCCCGTCATACAGCCAGTGCCTGTGTTACTCCTCCAGCCAGTCGTCACGTCTTCAAGGTAGCGATGTGTAACCACTTACAACTTTATTTCTTTTTTATTACTGTTACCACTGTATTTCTTTTATTTTTAGTAACACTACATGTATTTTTTTTACTAATTTGAGAGTGTTGTAAACATATATCAGTGCAAAAAAGGGTGACTTTCGGGGTGGGGTCTGGAACACATTAATTGCTTTTTCAATTTTTTAAATGGGGAAAATTGACTCGAGAAACGAACTTTTCCACTTACGAACCGGGTCACGGAACGGATCAAGTTCATAAGTAGAGGTTCCACTGTACTACACTGGAGATTTTCCTATACCTCACAGTCTAAATATGGAATATAACAACTTAAATATCCAGCTTCTCATACAAGAATACAGTCTTAGATACGGTAAGTGTAAAACATAATAAAATATATTCACGTGTTTCTAAATGTAATAAAAGTTAATTATATTTTAACTGGCCCTATATAGTTCTATTTATCTGCTTTTGTAACAAAGCCATTATCACCTTTAAAGCTTTAAATTCAATTACATTTCCCTTATTCGTAACTCTATTTAGTAAAAGTTATATGTATAATCTGGTCAAAGGCTTATATTCTACTTGCACTACTGTTCAATTTATCATCTTCAAAAGGTAAACTGGTCAAATGGATAAAATCCATAATCAGAAACTAAGAAACATGGTCAATTACTTGTAAAAACCCCCAACTCAGAAGAAAGTGAAAAGGAACAAAAAAAGGATAGATGAAGAATGAAGAAACTGACCCAAAAGTGATGGAGGATGAGCATGAACAAATAGAGAAGGAGACAGAGAAGTTACAGACAGACAGCGGCCGTCTTCTTCTTGCGCCCCTGAGAGTCACGTTCGCGTTTAGCGAGCCGCCGCTTCAGCTCCTCAGGCAGGCGGTCATAGCAGTGCTTACAAACCGGCTTCAGGTCGACCTCCACAAATTTGTCTCTGCGCGGCCACCGTTGCAGCCCAGTGAGGAAGGGGGAAGAAGAATGACAAGACAGAGACAGAGAGGCAGAAGGAAGATATAAGAAATGTTTTAGATAAAGAGAAAGCACAGGTGTGAGTTGAAGTATCAAGAACAGCGGACTCAGAAAAAATGATGGAGAGGGAATAAGTAAAAAAGTCAAACATTTGCAAGCTGAAGAGAATAGGAAGGACACACCCAGAGAAATGCAGGACACAAGCACTGCGTGTGTAATCATATCTATAAAGGACAATCAGCAGCAGAGAGCAACAGATGCAGAAACTGAGAAAAGCAGGGGGCGCGGTGTGTGTATACATGTGTGTGTGCTACTGTCGACACTAGACTCACTTCAGAGTAAGCTTGGTGTTGCAGGTGGAACATGAGAAGCAGTTGACACACCAAGCCTTGTTCAGGGCAGACACAACTGCAAGAAAAGAAAAAAATATAAGTAAATCTAATCAAATTTACTTGTATAGTGCTTTTTACAACTGATGTTGCACAAAGCAGCTTCACAGAATTCCAGATTTGTTAATGTCTAACAAATCATTAATGGCCATTTTCACTAAAACATAAGTAAATCAAGGTCTCTCACTTTTGCCCAGTATTGGATTTACGATAACCACACTTGTATGCATCAAAATGGCATTCCCAGGATAACTGTGTTTATCATCTTTATGAACTTGTTGTTTAGGAACTTCATCTAACTTTGTGTAAGTTGGGGGTAAAATGTAAAACTTAATACTTACCATCACCTTCAATCACACGGTTGCAGTGGTAGCAGACATCACCAAAAAGCTGGTGGATTGAAAGGGTAGAAGTTAAATATGATACGTGTGTGTGTGTGTCTGTGTGTGTGTGTGTGTGTGTGTGTGTGTATAAAATTATTACTAGAAACACAAATCAGAAATGAGAAATACAGCACATTTTTCATATCTAAAGTTCATGCCCACTATTCTAGTGCAAAAAGAATATTCAGTCTACAGTTTTATTTAAATTTACAGATCCCTGTTTTACCTGGTTGTAGTGAGTCTCACAGTACGCCAAGCCTTTTCTCTCATAATGACGGTGACCCAAGAAAGGCTTCTCACACTTAGCACACACAAAGTGCTGAAACACAAGCCAATTAAGCATTATTAGCATACAATTACATAGAATACACTTCATTATTAATAGTCATGTCCCCGAAAAGAGCTCACACCTTGAACACACAAAATCTAACAGATCACATATAGAAAAGGGCTTGAAATATTGAAAATATATATAAATGTTTTGTTTTTTTTAAATACAAATGTTTGTGCCAAATTTTTCAGGTCCTGTGCAGCACTAAAAACTAAAAAGCTAAACCTGATTACCTCAACATGCCACTGCTTGCCCATGGCGTTGACCACACGGCCTTCGATGGGCCTTCTGCAGGCTCCACAGATGGGCACACCCATTTTGTCATGGCATGGGAGGCAGTAAAGTTCTCCTTTCAGTTCTCGAGCGTCAGCGGTCAACTCCTTGCTGTGAAATAATCACATCTGATCTATAACATTTGTATGCGTAAAATAAAAACGCAAAGAAATAAAGGAGGATCTCTGACACCATAAAATCGGTGCATTATTACGCCAGTACAAACTGGTGTCGTTTTTCTGTCCAAGCTGAAGATAAGCTGTAAAGAACTATTAAGAGGCTGCCTGTCTGAAGCACACCTTTTCCTGTTATTTACAGGACACTTTGAGGTCTACACAGAGTGGCTACTCACCCACAGTTGCTGCAGTTGAAGTGGTCTGGATGGTACGGGTCATTTTTAAAGATAAGGGGCTGCTCTTCAATGATGGCGTGGCACTTCTGACAGATGTACTTCCCCAGACCACGAGCCTTCTCCCGATTATGACACGGACGACACAGATGACTGAATAGCACCAATGAGAAATCAATACATAATTTTAGTTCTATTCTTTAGAGTTGAAACTTATAATGTTTAATCTAAATTTGGTATTCAGACTGGATATAGGAAGCATTTAAAAGCAGCTACAATAAACACTACAGTCTAAGCACTCACCGGCCAGCATTTTTGACAAATCCAACATCAGCCAGCACAGCCTGACAAATGTCACAGCAGAAGCAGTCCGGGTGCCAGCTGTTGTTCATGGCTTTTATCACACGACCAATGATGAACTCTCCTATAAGAACACAGTGAGCTGTGTCAATATTGTCAATACTCAGTTGTAGTGAGTGTGGGCTTGATCAGCCAGAAGCCATCGAGAATGGCCATTTTCTTTCATAAGACTCAGTGGAGTCAAGTACTACTAAATATTTAATACAAATCAGGCAAAATATAAGCACACACTTGTAATCAAAATGGCATTCAAACATTCCTACAGACCCACTTTAGAACTAATTCTGAGAGCTGCTAGTTTGCAGACCCATGTGACAGCCCTAGAGAGTGTTCGCTTCATATAATATAAACTTACCACACTGGTGACAGCAGGGGGCAAACAACATTTGAAAGTCATGCTCGCAGTACTTCCTTCCTTCGAACTGCAGAGAAGCAGAGAAATGAAAACTGTAATGATCTGACACTCAGAGCTTAAGCGATTAGTCAATAGGACAAATGTTTGAGAATGGCTTCAGACCCCAAAGAGAAATGTCACAGTACAGTTTTCTGATGATTTACGTTTCAAAATGTGATCATTACACTGCGCTTTTCAGATCAGTGTTGAGGGTCAGTATCATCAGTATTTCCAGAACAACAAACTTCATATACACACATTCACATACATCATAAAAACTTAAGACCAATAGCTGTGCTTTCAATTATCATAATGCTATATTTCTGCCCACCTACTGAATAAACAGAACAGCAAGCAACAGTCTAAAACGTACACAAGTCTTTCTAGAACTGAATCGATGTAAGAAAAGTGTTTCATTACAGAATTCCACAATGCACTCTACTCCCATCTTATTCGCCCTGAAATCCACACTTTACCTCATAGAAGAGTCCTTCAGGAAACTGTTGGAAGCACTGGGCGCATACAAAGCACTGCTCATGGTACAGCTCTCCGTTACTGTTGACAATCTTCTCAGCCGGGGCAAAGCCGCTTTTGCAACGCTCACATGCGGCATTTGCCAGGGCATTGGCCATATTGCTATAAGAATCAAGCAAAATGAAAATGACTAAAAGAGTGCATTTATTCCAGACACATTCGATTATATCAAAGTTCACTTGAGTTCTCTGCAAAGTAACTCGAGTAACTCGACAAAGAGTTTATTCATGCTAAAATCAGTATCAATGCTGTGTGTGTGGAATTTCATTAATCTTCATAAAAACACCAGCTTTACACCATGGTTCTTTTATCATAATAGACACTAAAAAGAACCCATAATTTTCCATTTAGAAAGCAGCTACATCTTAAGGGTTCAGGCTGTTTGTGTACACCAACATAATGAGGAATGCCATGTAAACTAATGCACTACAGCATCCAGCACTGCGATCGCATTAATTTCCACAGTGGTATTTTCCCCAGAGCTTAACGCTACCATTTTTTTTCCCTGTGACATTTTAAATGCAGTTCCATCTAAAAAAAAAAGCATTTAATATAAGGTTTTTCCTTTTAAAACACAAGCTCAAATTACAACATAACCAAACTCCTTATAAGACATGGTCAACATAGTGAACTATAACCTTTTATACTGTTAAAGTTTATATCTTGTATTATGCGTACTATGATGATGATGATTGTGCAACTGTAGGCTACTCACTTATCTGATTAACAGCAAAGGACACAAGCATTCGGAAGCCAATTAGAATATCAAATTGTATCACAAAACAGCTTAGATTTACCCTTATAAATGGGTAACTGCATGGCAGAAACAAGCGCAGTGAGAGCTTGTAAACACCGACGTTCAAAACCAAGGACAACATTAAACACAATGTAAATATAATCGATAAACACTGAATGGGGGAAGATTTGGAGATTTCCACTGTCAGAAATCTCTAGACAACACTGTATTATGAAAGCAAAAACAAACCCATGATTTGTCTTATTACAGAATAGCACCATTGTGACACTAATAATATATTTATGTTTCAGAACAGCACTAATCATGGGGCGGTACTGGGTTCCTAATAAGACATCTAGCATTTTATTCATTGTACTTCATTTGCAACCCTACAACTGTAAGATTTCTCTGCAACACGATTTCTCTATTTTCTAAATGTTTATCTCCTTGCATCAGAAGCAGAAGACATTCATAATCCACCCAAACTTACAACATCATTACAATCTATAAGTGCAGGGTTTAATATCATTGACTTAAATTAATATATATAGTGGTTGGCCTTAGATTTAAGATCAAAATAAGCCTTTGGTTGCTGACTTCCACTGTAAGCAACAGTGACATAAACAAGTATTGAATGTATCTTTTTGAAAAATGCGAGCTTAATACTAGCTGGTTATTTGACCCACGCTGTGGTCACAACTTGCTCACACCTCCAGTCAGACTGCGCTCTAACATGTCAAAGCCTGAATAATTAAAGACACGTCTGAAGACATACTCCAGCTGCATCTCAAGTGACTCAGTGGTTCCCTTCATAGATATTTCTCCTGTATGACATCAGTGGTGGTATACTATGCAGTGGTCAAGCTTACATTACTGGCTCTCTCAACGGTCCCCATGCTTACAAAGCAGCAAGATGAGGCCATGGATAAGGACCCTTGTTACAACCCATTCCCTAATTTGGTAACGTACAGTTGGGACGGACTCTTCATATCCCAAACCTGGACTAAGCATTCAATGCATAACTTCCTGGGCATGTGTGCTATGTTTTTAATAACAACACAGACACAAACGAAGTTGGGAGAAGCCTGGAAAATAAAACATTTTTAGACAGGAGTCAAAGCAGCGTATATTTCAAGCCCATGAGAAAAAACCAACCACTGTGATGTGTAAATGACAAACCACAAGTAAAGGACAATCTGGAAGGGTGCAGTCAGCGTTCAAAACAATTTACACTACTCATGTATTTATTCATTTATTCATTTATTTAACACTTTTTCTAATATGAACATCACATTTAAGGAAACTTGTCGTTTATTATTTACATGTTTTATTTATGCATTTTAATTTACATTATGCTGTTTAGATTCACGGTATCGTATTAAACTCTATTTTAAACTCGACTGTACAGACTCCAGATCAGATTAACAGCTAGACAGACATGTTATGCTATGGGAAAAATCACCAGTTAACGTTGTTGTTAATACGTCTACTTTCTGTCCAATAAAAGTGTTTCAAAGACTGATGTTAACATTAAAACTCTGTTATGTTACATATATCCCACTCCACTAACATTTAAACCGTTAAATGGTGTCCTAACAGAAACACACTTTAGGCCAAACGAAGATTATAATGCTGACGGCCTCCTTCAGCTGGAATTCTCCCTGGGAAAAAAATGTAGCTCGGAGGCATTGTATCTAGATATAACAAGACGACTATCCGTTTAAACACGGACACGAAACGTTTAACGTTTAAAGTTCAGTAAGAAGGTAAATTCGGGTTTTAACAAACACCAGAATATAGAGAATAACTACAGTTTAAACTACTTTACATTTCGAGTTCGGTCATCTCGGTCGTTAGCCTCAGTAGCTAATATCTCGCCTCAGGAAAAAGAAAAAGGGCAACAAACTTCGCTATGTCTTACCTGCCCGTCATTTCTGACACACCCAGCATCCCCTACTACACAACGAGTTCAGAAAGTGTATGTAGAGTCGACAGATTTAAGCGAATTTTATGTTAAAAGGTTTAGCAAAAAAGGAATGTAACGGTTAGCCTCCAGTTTTCTATCCTCCCCTCCCCACAACGGACTCGCCCTTCCTGCGGCCAGGGGAGTGTCGGCAAATTACTCCCCCCTTCATAAAACACGGACTTTTATGGTAAAAAAGTCAGCCGTTTCACAAGAACACACAACAAACACGGCACTTAGCCTTTATTCGAGATTCAGAAGTGCAGTTATGTCGCTTTACGGTGTGTGTGTGTGTGTGTGTGTGTGTGTGTGTTTTCTTCTCACTTTTACATTGAACAATGCCTCAGAGTAAGAAGTCAAGCAAACCTCAAAGTTTCAGCCAGACTTTATTTATAAACACTGGGTGGCGGTATTGAATGTGATATTTCAATAGACTGTATAGGCTGTGTCTTGTATTTTTCATGTAAAAATGGATCCCAGAAAAAATACATATACACTACTTTCAATATTTCCATTTTACCTTCCTTTTAGATTTGAGCTGGACCTACGAGGCTACTTCAACATGAGGGTTATTTTTGTAATAAATTCTTGTTGTCCCCCTCAATCCTCCACCATGTTAACAAATATTGGAAACGTACAAATTATATGCAAGGATAACATCATTTAGTGCCTTTAAATGTGATTTAGAAAACACTTAAATGTTTCTTACATGAAGTTCTATGATGCAGTTTGTCGCTATCTCCACCCATTCCTTTACCATCTGCAGGAAGTTCTTACCTGGAAAGCCTCATCCTGAAAGTTGATGGGATTGGTTCCTTAGGTCTGTGATGTCAGAAACCCTGACTGTGTGGCTGTGTTTCTGAGACACTGCAGTTTGCAGGTGGAAAATGTGTTGACTACTAATTTAGCTCATGATACATATTCAGAATTACACACGCAAGAAGAACTTAAACATGCAAATTTCATCGTAAGACACAACAGCCTCCTCGTAGTTTCTGCTCATAGCTAAAGAAGTAAACAGTGGAGATGATTTCTTGGTTCTTAAATTAGTTTTGAATTTAAAGGGAAATTGTAAAAGGTATTAGTATTGGACTAAAGAGGTAGCCAAGCACTTGTACTCACTCTTCTGAGGGTGTCCTGTACACACAAGAACATTTCAAATTTGTGCAGTTCCAGTCTTCATTTCTGTTTCTTACAAGGCTGATTTATGTTCTACTGCACATTCTAAACCATGAATAGACTCAAAGTGGAAACCATTAAAATGTGTAGTTCTAGTTTATTTAATGTTATATCATGCCTGAGAGACAGTTAACAATAAAAATGTGTTTCTCTGCCACCACAGAGTCAAAATTTGGCTAATCATAAACTTGTTTTTGAGTGTATAAAATACCAATATCCTAACGATATACTGCACAGTTCAGTGCCCACAAATTCACAAATATACACACTCATGCGCAAAGTACTGTCAAATAACGTTAAAGTTTGTATTTTTCTTTACAAATTGAACTAGACGTTAGCCTTCATTTTCAGACAGCTGATTTTACAAAGTTTCACTCCAGAAGTTTAAAAGATATTTCTGTTAAATTAAATTAAGGTGTAAGCCTAGAAACTGCAGCAATTTTCTTTTTCTGCTGCGATAAATGCAGAGTCACCTAAACTAAATTTGCATGTGTCGCAAAGCATGTTGGGAATTACTTTATGATCTTCACTCAACAGATTTAACTACTTTAAGTAGTAGTCAAGGGCAGCACAATGGTGCAACAGGTAGTGCCACAGTCACACAGCTCCAGGGATCTAGGGTTGGGGGTTCAAGTTGTGGGTCCTGCTGTGGGTGACTGTCTGTGAGGAGTGTGTTCTCCCTGTGTCCACGTGGGTTTCCTCCCACAGTTAAAAAAATAAATAAATAAATATGTTGATAGGTGGATTGTCTACTCAGACAGTGTCCTTAGGTGTGAGTGGTTGTTGCCTTGTGCCAGTGATTCTGGGTGGGCTCCGGAACCACGACTCTGTAGTGTATAAGCTGTTGCAGACAATGAATGAATGATAACGTAATAGTTAAAATAAGTTTTTAAAACACTGTGTAGTTAAGAACCTACCTAAGATTCTAAAACAAAGAAAGGAGATCCTAAACTTACAAAATAAACCATATCATAGATGTTTTACCCGTCACAGTTTAAAACATGGTCCCTGTCTTGCGTTTTCATTCTCACCCCTATGCACTGATCTCTTCAGCCTCGGACAATATTGTCGTGGGTAACCTGTTTTCCACCTTGATCCATGCAAAGTTATGGATCACGTCCTCGTATGAGTGACAGAAATGTCTGGCCTGCTAATTAATATTCATGGCCACATAAAATAGGCAAATTACTGTCTGCCCAGGGGGTGCTAAAGCGAAATGAAAAGATAATGTCAAATAAAAAGGAGCCACCCACCGCTATTGTTCACTTCAAGGTCATCGCTGCTTTGTGAGGGTTGAGACCACATTATGTATGGTGGAAACCAAGATGATAATTCATCACTTAAGACTTTTAGACTGGAGATAAATGATCCCCACCCTCCTACCTAGCACTTTAACATGCACACAAACGTGCACGTGTGCAGCCTACAGCGTCCACAGGTGCAGATAGGGCAGTTGGCCATAACTCTTCATAATGGAGGAAAATGACCACAGGCCAAACTGGTCTTTATTCCTAAATTTATCATTAAGTTAAATCAACTTTAGTGTAGGCCCTATTTAACTCTAAAAAATGAGTACAACAATACCTCTATTTTTCCAATATCCAGTCATTACTGCATGACTGTTATGGGCTTCTAAGAAGAGCATATTGTTAAAGCTCCAGGAGCTGAATAAAATGAAATTGGGTGGAATATATAGGATTTTATATCTTCTGGAGGACATGTGTACAGTAAGTCAGGTGTATTTTACATCTGTAGTCACAATGGTGTCCCACTGAGGGGAAAACCCTATCACTTCATCTTTTTTCTTCCCAATGACCATTCCTTGTCCTACATTTCTTCTGTGTACAAACATCATTTGTCATGCTGTGTGTATGATAAATATAGATCCATATAAGTACTGCACAGAGCCACAGTGTACCTGAGCGGCAGTGAAAGACAATTAAAGCTTCAGGCCTATGGACAGCTCAATAGCAAACGAGAATGGAGCCTGCCAAGGTTTTCCTGCAGGCTTTAATAATGCAGCTCTATACGTCTCTGAAGAGTGTTAATGTGGACCGTGCAGCTTGATAATGGCTATCGAAGAATGGACTGCAGTCTGGGGGGCCTTAAAAGTGGACATTATGGTTCATGAAAGGTATTCTCCTCTGGAGAGAAGTAATATGCGCTACGATGAGACGCTTGAAAGAAAGGTTCATTGACAACACACTGAGAAATGACTAGAAATCACAGAAGGAAATATCAATATGAGGACCAAGAAATGCTTATTCAGTCTTCTTACACAGATCAGAGCAAATGTTACAGCAGCTTTCCTTGTTTCAGCGCTCATGGTCCGTTCGATCAGCTTCACTGGGCGTATTTCACTTTGTACTTTTCCAATTAAACATTGTATATCTGTTGACCAAGTGGTGGTTGTGGTTTGTGCTACGACCAGTGGATCAGACACAGCAGAGCTGCTGGAGTTTCTAAACACCCTGACTACAAACCGACAACAAGTCATATACAGTAGCACTTCTGCTGCACACTTTGTTAGTCATCTTCTAGTCCTTCATCTGTGGCTCCATGGCACTTTGAGCCCGATGTGGTTAGATGGTGGATTATTCTAAGTCTGGCATTGACCCCGAGGTGTTCAAAAACACTGTCTGATCCACGCTTACCAGCACAACACACACTATCATGCCACCACCACACCACTATCCCTGCTGCCTTTACACCTAATTCATCCTCTATGGTGGTCCTGTTTGTGTCCTGACCATTGAAGAACAGGGTGAATGGGGGGTAAAGTTGTATGAAGAGCAACAGATGGACAACAGTCTGTAATTGTAGCACTACAAAGCGATAGCCAAAACTGAGTGTTTGTTTGTGATTTTTGTAGTGAAGTGTGCATTGTTTGTCGAACAGAACTAATCACTGATTCATTTAATAACAGATCTCCCCCTAAATGTGACTTCTCCACTACATGAAGTGGGCATCCAGACGTGTTGAAACACATACTCGATTCCCTGTAAGTATACATATGACAGCATGTTCAGCAGTATTTTAGTTTTGCTTAGTTCTTGCATCATTCGAAGTGCACTGCCAGCGTTGGTATACCTTCAAGCTTTGTATCCTCGGCACGTTTTCCTGTCTGACATCATAAAAAAATTAGAAAATTCAAAACAGAGAGTTCTTGAAGCTTATTTTAAGTGTACGGACTGTAGAGACAGGGCACGTTTTAAAACTTTAACAGTGTTATGTAGTGCATCAGACTAGGGTTTTTATTTCAGGAGGAACTTTCTCATTTTAAATCAGATGGGCTTTTTAAATTACAAGAGGAATAAAAGCGACAGTCCTTAAATGTAAAGAATCGAATCTAATAAGGAGACTGAAATGGGGAGAGGTTTCATGAAAAGGCAGGTTTTAACACTATTTAAAGGTTTACAAAGCCTCAGGTTAAAGCCCTTGAGTGCCCAACGCGGACAGAAAGGAGCTCAATTGCTTGAAATGATGCTGGGGAGGTGGGTGGGTGGGTGGGGGACTGGGCAGGACAGTGGGGGTGGAATGAAGGAGGGAGGAAGAGAGAGAGAGAGAGAGAGAGAGAGAGAGAGAGAGAGAGAGAGAGAGAGTAGTGGTGAAGCTGCCACTGCGCGCCGTGTCCGTTCACTGGCAGACTTACTCACACTCACTTACACACCCACCCACACACAGACTCTCGTTTCCATTACTTGACCATTGTGCTCAGATCTACATATCTCTCTCTCTCTCTCTCTGTCTCAGTCTCTCCCTCTCTCTCTCTTACACTCCCACTCTCTATGTCTCTCTACCTTTCTTTCCATCCTTTTACATACTCTCCCTCACTCATTGCCTATATATCAAAGCAGCGAGAGGCACTGGGAAGAGCTACAGAACAGGTAAGAGCATGTTTTCTTTTTTTTTTAGCGTGTACATTGTATTTCAGAAAACAGTTGGGACACTATTGCTTTCAGTGATGACTTGAGATCGTGTGTGTGTGTGTGGATCTGATTGTGTGCTTGAGCGTCAGCGCGGGTGTATGTGCCGTTAAGTTGCTTGAGTGGAGTTTTATGAGTAAGTCAGTTAAGAAGTGTAACCATCTTAAATTGATATAGGACCTTTACTATAAAGTGCTTCTCATGAATCTGCTTCCTGTTTTCTTTTAAAGACCATACTTTTAGGAAGCATCAGAATCCAAAGAAACAATTGCCACATTTATGTTTAAGAGTGGGACTGATGAGAGCATGACATTGTAGTCATTGACGTGCCTAGTGAGAAACTAGGCATTGCTGGTAAAACAAATAGATGCCTTGATAATAACAGAAGATACTGAGACCACTATTGGGTCCATTCAAAGAACAAGTTATTAAGCTGAGTGTCAGAGAAAAGACTATTTATACAGAAGCAATTATATCAGTTTTCCATATTCGGTGTCCTCTCCACCCGTATAAATGCGTCCATTCTTTTTAGGGAGACCTGCTTTAATCTTTTCAAAGAAATAATGCCTTCAAACTTTAGCCTTAGTAATTGGTTGCCTTTTCTGCTTCTCGTAATCCAAGCTATTCATTTCTGGAGTCAAACAATCCACTGTTCTGAGAACAGCTGAGAACCTCCTCTTCATCAGATTTGCAACCTCCTTTTAACTTCTGATTCTACACATTCTTTCAGACCCTAGACACTGTTACGTTCTCAGAAGAAAGAGTGGCGCTTGATATTCTCTTTCGTCTGGAAGATGAAGGCTTTAAGAGCTGTTTATCGAACTTTGCTTTTCGGTGGTCTGTCTGGTATTGCGTGGTCATTACCGGCTCCGTTTTGTCCATTTCTTTTGTATTATGTTTTGACTTTATATAAGAATGTATAGTGTATAAAGTGTGTCAAACACATCCTGGAATTTTAACAAGCACCAGAACTCTGTCTTATGTGTCTTATAAATGAAGGTGCCACAAAGGGTTCTTTGAGTGATGCTATTCTAAGAAGAACCACTTTTGGATGAAGATCTCTTTAACAAACATGGATCTTTATGGAACCAAATGTGGTTCTACTATGACATCGAACACAAAACACTTTGTAGCACCTTTATTTTAGTCAGTCAGTCCATAAAACAAGCCAGTGAGCAGCAAAATGGGCCACTTGATATGCCAATATCGTTCAGGAAATGGTAATACAGCTAGGACAGAACAGAATAACTCAGTGCTCAGTATATTGGACTGGCTAGTTGAGGTGTTCGCACTGGTAGGAGTTAACAAACATCCACTGAACGAGAGACATATGGCTTGTTCCCTCCAGTGTCTTAATTGAATTTTCCACCAAGGTTAACTGAGGCGTAGGTTTACCTGTGGTTTCAGCAGATGGGCACTTAACGCTTCCACAGCTTTTCTTCACACTTCTTCCTTCCTCCTCAAACTTCCCTTCTCTTTACAGTTCCTATCTTCTTCATGGCTTCATCTGAAATCACATAGTCACTTAGTCTATACTAAGTGGCAGGGCCATCAGTCAGGGTAGGCATCATGGGGTGGGTTCTTCTAGTTTTCCAGAAAAAGCACCAAGGCTGAGTGTAAGTTAGAGATAAGGGTTTCTTTGCTTAAATGGAAAACAATTAAATCAGAAGAGGTACTGTGAATTAGTTCCTGGCTGTGATTGGCACGAGCCAATGGAACACAGTCCTCAGCACAGAGCAAAACTCCATTCTGTCACACATCACACTCACTGACAGGGAATCAGAGGAGAACAGGTCAGACCTGTGCACTGGTTAATTAATTTGCCAACAGTTGCACCAAATGCCACATGGCCGTACCTGGCTCCCCAACGTGCCGCAGTTAAATACCCACTCTTTTAACGGCTTTAGTATGTTCCAGAATAGAGCTAAGTAATGTGTTGAAATAGTACTTCAGTGATGGTGTCTCCAGAAACCGTACTGTTCCTGCAAAACACTATTAAAATCCATGATTCTGTTGTTAGTGGAGGAGTGGTCTCTGCAGATGCAGCCTGCTTCCATCCTTTCTCTCCCACAAGACATTTTGGTCTGTGTAATGTGGTTGGTTGAAAAACTGTGGCAATGTGTGAACTTTAAGAGCTCACGGGTGCTTTAAACTAACACAGGGCTTCAATGCAAACATTTTCATCATGAAGCTCAAAGGTCATGTTGTGTTAAATATGATGGTTAAGAGTGTCGGTAATGTTCCAGACTTTGGGAAGTGGTATTTTGTATGTTTTAATGACAGGATTTCCTTTTCAAATATGTGTGTAGTGAGTAAGACGCGATTTCAGACGCAGCCCTTGTCTAGTTCACTAACTCGTTTGTCTCTCTCCTTCACCACCTTTGCTATGTTTCTATCAGCAGTATTTGTTGCTGGCTCTGTGTTTCTGCTCTTTGATTTCATGGGGGCTGTTGATACCAGGGAGGTATATTCATGGGAAGACATGCTGTGCAAAATCAGAGACCTTCCATTCATAAATTATCTGTAACTGCTTATCCAGTTCAGGGTTGCGGTGGGTCCAGAGCCTACCTGGAATCATTGGGCACAAAGTGGGAATACACCCTGGAGGGGGCGCCAGTCCTTAACAGGGCAACACACACACATTCACTCACACACTCACACCAACGACACTTTTGAGTCGCCAATCCACCTACCGTTTGTTTTTGGACTGTGGAAGGAAACCAGAGGAAACCCACGCAGACACAGGGAAAACACACCACATTCCTCACAGACAGTCACCCGGAGGAAACCCATGCAGACACAGGGAGAACACACCACACTCCTCACAGACAGTCACCCAGAGGAAACCCACGCAGACACAGGGAGAGCACACTACACTCCTCACAGACAGTCACCCAGAGGAAACCCACGCAGACACAGAGAAAACACACCACACTCCTCACAGACAGTCACCCTGGACCGTGACTCGAACCCACAACCTCCAGGTCCCTTGAGTTATGTGACTGCGACACCTACCTGCTGCTCCACCGTGCCGCCCACATCAGAGACCTTAATTTATGTAATTTCCCTAAAGATATTTCAGAGGATATACGACTAGGAAAGTCAACAGCGTGAGTTCACAAATGTGTTTAAAGAGATAGAGGAAATGGGAGTAATGACTGTTCCGGACCAGCAAAATAGTCCCTGTCAAATAAACAGCTCTAAAGACTGTCATCTTTGAGAGAGAGGAGAAAAAACAAGCTTTACGCTCACTTCAGATCTTAAAAAGTCCACAAGCGTTTCTGTGCATTCTTCCACCGTGAGAAGACTACGCAATGGTATGGTTCTGAAAGGATGTGGAGCTTTCAGGGAGCCATTACTGAGAAGTAAATGTGCAAATCAAACGAATACATGGCACAAAAAATGGATTGTGCATATTATATAGTTCCAAACTGTACTCAAACATTTGATTGTGATTGGAATTTAACTGTGTATTAAAAAAAATCTTAACATATTCCATGGTTTGTTAAAAAGAGAAGTTTCAAGTTGCTTCCTCTTCTGTTTGGATGCTGAATAGATTGATATTGGATTTGTGTGCCCTTATTTAATGCTTGAATGACTGAGTGAGTCAGTGGCTTTGGCAGGATTAGAGGACAAAGGAGTATTTCAAATATTTATAGGCTTCGTCATTATTAATGCAGTCATAGTCACACACTGGCCACTTTATTGGAAACACTTACCTTGTAGCCCCACCTTGCCGTCGTACTGAGGCTGTCACTGTTGGTGAACTTGTGGCCATCTTTTAGCTCCCCATCATTGCTCAGAAAACAGAACCACCAAGTCCGTGTAAGCACTGTTCCTGTGGTCAACAGATGAGAATATTCATACTGGACAGGTACATCCATCCATCCATTATCTGTAACCGCTTATCCAATCCAGGGTCGCGGTGGGTCCAGAGCCTACCTGGAATCATTGGACACAAGGCAGGAATACACCCTGGAGGGGGCACCAGTCCTTCACCAGGCAACACACACACACACACACTCACACACTTACACCTACGGTCACTTTTGAGTCACCAATCCACCTACCAACGTGTGTTTTTGGACCGTGGGAGGAAACCCACGCATACACAGGGAGAACACACCACATTCCTCACAGACAGTCACCCGGAGGAAACCCACGCATACACAGGGAGAACACACCACATTCCTCACAGACAGTCACCCGGAGGAAACCCACGCAGACACAGGGAGAACACACCAAACTCCTCACAGACAGTCACCCGGAGGAAAGTTTGTGGACATCTGCTTGTAAAAGAGCTATTTTGAACCTATGTGTATTAAAAGGACATTTATCCACACCACCACACCATCACCTTGCTGCATTAACGGCCTCTACTCTTATGATAAGGCCTTGACAACATTGCTGTAAGGATTAATAGCATCCAGCCACACGAATGTTAATCAGTCACTGATGACATGCGTGATTAGTTCTGGATCTCAAACACCACTCTGACTCACTCCAGAGAAGTGCTCTGAAGCCCATTGCTGAGGGGTTTCATAATGCAAGTAGATAAACTTCGTAATTAATGATGTGTTGGCAACAACATTTAAAAATAGTTATAGAAAACAGATATCAGCCCCAGCCAACAATTCCCATATGGACATAAACACAAACTGTGCATATGTGTGCATATTTATGTAATATTAAGTGTGTGTGTGTGTGTGTGTGTGTGTGTGTATGCAGGTGCATATGCGTGTCAACTGAAACCCCTAATAATCACAATCATAATGATTATTATCATAATTCTGGCTCCATTTCACTGCTTTAATGAAATTCTTTCAAAACAAAAGCAAGCCTGCTCCAAAAGTGATTTGAATCGATTTCCAGCTATTTGAACAAATGAGCGGCAATCTTCTGAGTTACTGAGCAGAATCCTTAAAAATCCCAGCGCAGAAAAAAATCTCTCTTATCTTCTTAAGAGCACTCTGAGTCTAAACAAGATTTAGACCACTTCACGGGGTCTATTAGATGCAACAGAAGCACACAAGGCATTTGTGGCAAAGTGTGATGTCTCTGTGTACGAAGAGCCCTCTGGGTCTTTCCTTTTTTCTCTGTTTTCACAAGAGAAGGAACGGCAGCAATATTTCAACCCCTCAGGCTCGGCTGTCCCTCAATAGAGGACAGGTTCTTCGTGGGAATATCGTTCGGGTCAAGTAAACACTTCTGACAGCCTGTAGGGTAAAAGATCAAGGGCGTGTCTGTGTGTGATTCTGTTGTATGGAAGTCACTCTAGCGAGGGCTAGCTCTCATTGCTATTCACATGCGCCTGTCTAGAGCATATCTTTTAATC
This sequence comes from Hoplias malabaricus, assembly GCF_029633855.1. NCBI lineage: Eukaryota > Metazoa > Chordata > Actinopteri > Characiformes > Erythrinidae > Hoplias > Hoplias malabaricus. The sequence continues at coordinate 26,441,621 of NC_089815.1, read as the reverse complement.
TGCTAATTAGCCTCATTACGAAGCACTGCCTGCAGGGATCAAGTGTAAACCAAAACACACACACACACACACACTCTCACAAACACACACACAGACTAGCACACAAGCCTTCCACATTGCCACACACTCAAACGCCGGAGTGCCAGTGCTACTTTTTAATTATGCAAGATGTGCATCTACACTTGGTGATATTGGTTCTCTGTATGGACCGGGAGTCCAAGTGGCCATTGTGGTCTGCACACATCCTTATTAATGCCATACCACACAGATGCTCACTCTACAAACAGAATAGATGATGCACCTCCATTCATCATATAAAGAGATGGTTTAGATAACTGGACAAACTTGAAGCTGAATATAATTCACTGGCCGCTTTATTGAAATATACTACAATATAACCACACTGTAGTTCATAGGTGTTCGTAGGTTCATAGGCAGACGGTCAGGGCTGCCATTGTCTGATTAGCAACATCACCCCAAATAAGCAACAACACATAAAGGCTAATGCATTGCCCACACACACAAATAAAGACAATTAGGATTGGAGTGTTACAAGGGGAAAGCAGGACACTGGCACAGGGGAGCAACAGGTATTTTCACTGCCACAAAGTTCCAGAGTTTGGTGAGGAGTTTGGTGTGTTCTCCATGTGTCTGTGTGGGCTTCCTCTCACAATACGTATTGGTAGGTTGACTGGGTGTGTAAAACTGTCCACAGGTGTGTTGGTGGTGACTGGGTGAGTGTGTGATGTCCTCTGATGGACTGGCAGCCGCTACAGGGTGTGATCCTGCCTCGCAAATGTAGGTTCCAGACCCACCAATGATTCGATTGAAGAAGATTAATGAATGAATGTGTAATATGGGGGCTGCACAGTGGTACAGCACGTAGTGTCGCAGTCACACAGCTCCAGGGGCCTGGAGGTTGTGGGTTCGATTCCTGCTCCGGGTGACTGTCAGTGAGGAGTTGGTGTGTTCTCCCTGTGTCTGTGTGGGTTTCCTCCGGGTGCTCCGGTTTCCTCCCACAGTCCAAAAACACACGTTGGTAGGTGGATTGGCGACTCCAAAGTGTCAGTAGGTGTGCATGTGACTGTGTGTGTTGCCCTGTGAAGGACTGGCGCCCCCTCCAGGGTGTATTCCCGCCTTGTGCCCAGTGATTCCAGGTAGGCTCTGGACCCACCGTGTCCCCGAAATGGATAAGCGGTTACAGATAATGAATGAATGAATGAATGTGTAACATGGTGAATGTGTCACAGCTAAAGTACAGCAAACCCTGTTTAGCCACAGACGCCCTACACCTGCAATGGACTTGGGAAACTTGGCGTTACTAGTAGCCAAAGTAGAAGGTGGCCTGGTCCAGTGTGTCCTGTTTTCTTTTCCATCATCTGGAAACAGGCTGTGTTTTCCTGAGTGAAGTGAAGGCATCAAGATGCACTGTGGGAATAGGTTACTAGTCTTGTGGTCTTTAAAGGCACACAATGAACACAGAGACATAAGTGTACGTGAAACCAAGAAAGGAGAATAAAGAGAACAAAGTAAAATGGCTAAACCCACAGCTTATGCTCCTCCCTCCTCATTATCATTTAAAGGAACAGGCGCTGAAACCGGCCATTCTGAAAAGCACTATTTAGACGGGGGGAGAACTATAGAGGGTCTTCGTTAAGACCCCAGTACGGTGTTCACTTTTGGAAGAGAGGTAGAATAGGGCCCCTTTAATATGTTCATTCATCATTACGTTTTGTATCTAAGCAACACATAAAAGCCAAATTTAGCACTGCAACATTTGTAATGCATGGCTGAGTATACAAATTCAACTCTAATCTATTCTCTGCCTAGTCACTCTAATGACCCGCAGATACAGTACTACACTGTCACAGTCAGATAAACCAAGCAGAAATGTAATGTTTATCACCACTAACACTTTGGATAAGGATAAACACATGCATTCTATAATATTATATAATACACTGGCAGCAGATCCAGCCTGAAAGGATAGAAAGATTGAAGCTAAAGCCTAGAGATATAGTTAGAAATGTACTGCATTCATGCATTTAACTGGGAATAAAACATCTTCTATCACCCTAACTTACAGCGGGTACTGTGAATCAGATACTTCAACCACATCACCAACGAGGACGTGCTTAGACGAAGCAAGCTGCCCAGCCAAGATATTATCGTTGCCCTCTGTTGCCTCAGACTAGCTGAGCGCATTATCCGAATGGATGACAACCGCTTCCACAAGAAGGCATTCCGATGGGATCCTGGTGACTGGCACAGCAGAGGCCAGCCCAGACTGACGGGGTGCCGGACACTCATCACTGACCTGAATTCATCAGTGACCTGAGTCCTCTGTGTCTTTTGAGACAAACCAGAAGTCCTTGCTCCTGACTGTGCATGATGGGAAACTCACAGTACCCAGTGCACTATATAAGCACATGTGGAAAAGAACAATACTACAATGGCAGTACTGTTGACACTACAGGTAGTGCCACTGACACACAGCTACCGCAGGGTCCTATGAGGACTTTGGCATGTTCTCCCCTTGTCTGCGTTGGTTTCCTCTGGGTGCACTGCTTTCCTCTCAGTCAGTGTTGGTAGGTGGCCCAGCTCTGTGAAGTTTCCATCTGGTGTGAATGAGTAAAGTGTGTGATGCCTGACGATGAACTGACACCCTTTTCAATGTGTGTTCTGGCGGTTTTTATTTCTCCTGTAATGTTTTTTTTTTCTCCAACAGAATCAGTAATGCAGTTTTCAACATTGTTTAACTCACATCCTACACTTCTTCTTCTGCCTTCACTTTAGGAAATTAATATAAATGCATTCGCCTTTCCTCACTACATTTTAATATCGTTAATTTCAGAAAAAAATGATGGATGTGTTGGACTAACATTTAGCCACATGGTGTATTTAGACACACATGGAAGTACAGGGAAGTTGTCTGTAATGAAGATGTGAATGTAACATTAAAATATCGTTATTACAAATAGCATTAATATTATGAATAAACATTGCACATTTCTAATCACACCATTCCTTCCACAGTCTAAACTACACATGTATGAAGAGCCATTTTGAATTCATCCTGATTTTGGCAGCATCATCGTGAACATATTTGCTTGTGACTGCCAGTTCTGCTTACAGCAGTTTGACCTGCCTGTTCATGCTGAAGCCCCTAAGAGTTTGGTTACTGGAGAACTGTTTTATTGAAGCAAAACTTGTGAAGAAAGTGATTAAACGTTGTGCTGTTCAAGGCTGTCACTCAGCAAACGTATCCAAAGATTGAAATATGCAAATAACATGTGTGAAGATTATTTTTCCATCTGACACTCTTCAGAACTGCAGTCTGATCTGAAGCAAACATTTATGGCATTCATGAATTCATTTGTTGCCAGTGAGTTGTCAATCACATTAGAGATCATTTACATATTTCAGAGGCATGCGACACAGTGGTGCTACAGGGTACCGGGGTCCTGGGTTCTGTCCCTGATTCGTGTCACTGTCTGTGAGTTCTCCCTGTGTCTGTGTGGGTTTCCTCCAGGTAGTCCAGTTTCGCCTCGGAGTTCAAAAACATGTTATGTGGACTGGTTGTGCAAAACTGTCCAATGGTGTAAGTGACTGGGTGAGTGTGTGATGCGATGTACTGATCAAAATAGGACAACAACATAACACAAGATGAATTATTCATTTATTCATTCATTATCTGTAACCCTTATCCAGTTCAGGGTCACGGTGTGTCCAGAGCCTACCTGGAATCATTGGGCGCAAGGTGGGAATACACCCTGGAGGGGGCATCAGTCCTTCACAGGACAACACAGACACATTCACTCACACACACCTACGTACACTTTTGAGTCGCCAATCCACTTACCAACGTTTGTTTTTGGACAGTGGGAGGAAACCAGAGCACCCGGAGGAAACCCACGCAGACACAGGGAGAACACACCACATTCTTCACAGACAGTCACCCGGAGGAAACCCACGCAGACACAGGGAGAACACACCACACTCCTCACAGACAGTCACCTGGAGTAAACCCACGCAGACACAGGGAGAACACACCACACTCCTCACAGACAGTCACTCAGAGTAAACCCACGCAGACACAGAGAGAACAAACCTCATTCCACACAGACAGTCACCCGAAGGGAATCCACGCAGACACAGGGAGAACACACCAACTCCTCACAGACAGTCACCCAGAAGAAACCCACGCAGACACAGGGAGAACACACCACACTCCTCACAGACAGTCACCCGGAGTAAACCCACGCAGACACAGAGAGAACACACTACACTCCTCACAGACAGTCACCCGGAGGAAACCCACACAGACACAGGGAGAACACATCACACTCTTCACAGACAGTCACCCGGAGGAAACCCATGTAGACACAGGGAGAACACACAACACTCCTCGCAGACAGTCACCAGGAGGAAACCCACGCAGACACAGAGAGAACACACTACACTCCTCACAGACAGTCACCCGGAGGAAACCCAAACAGACACATGGAGAACACACCACACTCCTCACAGACAGTCACCCAGAGGAAACCCACGCAGACACATAGAGAACACACCACACTCCTCACAGACAGTCACCAGGAGGAAACACACGCAGACACAGGGAGAACACACCACACTCCTCACAGACTGTCACCTGGAGGAAACACACGCAGACACAGGGAGAACACACCACACTCCTCACAGACAGTCACCCGGAGGAAACCCACGCAGACACAGGGAGAACACATCACACTCCTCACAGACAGTCACCCAGAGGAAACCCACGCAGACACTCCTCACAGACAGTCACCAGGAAGAAACCCACGCAGACACAGGGAGAACACACCACACTCCTCACAGACAGTCACCTGGAGGAAACACACGCAGACACAGGGAGAACACACCACACTCCTCACAGACAGTCACCCGGAGGAAACCCACGCGGACACAGGGAGAACACACCACACTCCTCACAGACAGTCACCCGGAGGAAACCCATGCAGACACAGGGAGAACACACCACACTCCTCAGAGACAGTCACCCGGAGGAAACCCACGCAGACACAGGGAGAACACACCACACTCCTCACAGACAGTCACCCGGAGGAAACCCACGCAGACACAGGGAGAACACACCAACTCCTCACAGACAGTCACCCAGAGGAAACCCACGCAGACACACGGAGAACACACCACACTCCTCACAGACACTCACCCAGAGCGGGAATCGAACCCACAACCTCCAGGCCCCTGGAGCTGTGTGACTGCGACACTACCTGTATAGATAAATATTTTAAAATCATAGTGTTAACTAATAAACTTAATAATTTAAGTACACTCTAAAAAATAAAATGCAAGACAAAGATAAAATATGGGCAGTAGACTATTACTCAATGTGTGACAATTAAATAAATGTTGCATTCAGTAACTCTCCTGTACATTAATCTGAATTATAAACTCTAGAAGTCATGCTGTTATAAGAATGAGGGAATGAAGTGTTGGCTTCACAAAGTTAAACTATATTCATTTAGAGAACCAAAGCAGACCCAAGGGCAATATTTTGATCCTTCGTCCCCTGCAGATTTAGCGTTTGATCATTTATGTTTGACCATATTTGTCACCCACGGCTCGCAGGATCAGACTGGCACAGATCAGACTGGCACAGATCAGAGGCTGGCCATGGCTCTCCACCCGGTGAGCACATAAGAGAGTGTGCGGAGATAAAAGGCGCGTGTGATTTACAGTGCTGAGCGAGCACACGTCTTTCACCTCTGTGATAACAGGGACGCCACTTTATGCCCCCGCTTTACTCTCGGATCAAGAAGAGGAAAGATGGATCTCTGTGTCTTTATACTTCTTTCTTTCCCTTTTTCCTCCTCTAACCTTGTTGAATTTATACCAAGAAATGAAAAGAATGGTGTATTTATTACTTTATGATTCATGATTTCTCACTAAGACTCCACTAAAAAACAGCATTTTTTTTCCAAAAGTGGCTGAAAAACTGTTCTAAACTTTCTATCAGTAGCAAGACTGTGTTTGTAAGATTTGATTATAGAGGAAAATGTACAGTGAAGGATTAATAGTCTAGCTAAAGGCCTGTATACAATGAGTGTGTCACAGTTTAAGGAGGATGAGGAGGTGGACGTACACGCAAGGAAGATTTATTAAAACAAAACCAAGGCAAACACACAACAAACAGAAACAGGGAGGCAAGAAAACAAACTAGAACTCAGTGGAACAAAACTAGGACAGGAAGATAACTGTGAACTGGTGGTAATGTGAAAGAAAACAGACAAAGAAACACATCTACACACACAAGAACCGACCCGGAAACGCTGAAACAAAGGGACTATATATATATTTACACAGAGCACTGACAAGGAACACCTGGGGACAATAATGAGAGGGCAGGACTACAAAGGAGACTCTGACGAGGGGGCGGAGCTAAGGCGGGACTAGGGCGGAGACAGGAAGAATAAACAGAGCCATGTGCTAAATGAGCACATGGCTAGGAAAACAAACACAGGACGTGACAGAGTGCTGTTAATTTGGATGTCAGCCACTTAAAGGAAATGCTTGTAACATTAAAGTACCTCATTCTTTCAGAAAACAACAAGGCAGCATTCATTTATTCACCTTCTTCTGTGGGAAATAACCAATTTCCAACATGTGTCTTCTCATCCAATCACTATGGTCACTGCTATGTCGTCATGGTGATAACCATGATGTCCGATATGGCAGTATCGTTAAAAAAACAAAACAATATATATACAATGTGAGGGCGGCTACAGGGTCTCAGAGTCCTGGGTTCAGTCCCTGCCTTGGGTCACTGTCTGTGAAGAGTTTGGTGTGTTCTCCCTGTATCTGCATAGGTTTCTTCCAGGCACAGTCCAAAAACACATGTTGGTAGGGCAACTGGCTGTGTGAAATTGTCCATGGGTGCGAGTCTGTGAGTGACTGAGTGAGTGTGTGATGCTGGTGTGCAATGAACTTTGCTTTTTACGATTCGAGGTAGGCTTCAGTCACACTACGACCCTGAATGACGGGGATGAAGGGATTACAGAAAATGAATGAATGAACGAATGAATACATGAATGTGATTCAAGATGGAAATAAATATATTAAAAAATACAATTTCTAAACTACCTTTCAATAGTATAACAAAACTAAATAAGATATTGCGACTTTTAAGGGTTAACCACTAGTCAGTGCTCCACTTTGATGAAGAGCTTTGGATTCATAAGACTGAGTCCTGAATATCCGTATGCATATTTGGGGTTTTCATTTTACTGTCGTCATACAAGGTCTGTCCAAAGCCTGTCAGCTTTTTAAAGAAATCAAACAGAGGGAAATTAGCAGGGATCAAGCCATGACAGCTAACCTTGACTGGCTCCTCACACTGAGTTTTATTCATTATCTGAAGTTTGGCAGGAAAAAAATTTCCTTGGAAGCTGCACCTCATTGTCTAGGCTCTGTTCACTCTGTCGTCTCCTGAAGTAAAGAACCACAGTACAGATTCATTAATGTAACTCGGATATGTGAATGTGAAGATACATCACATACTGTGATGGTCGTCAACAAAGTAAAGGTTATAGCTAAGTCAAAAAAAACCTTTATGGCTTTATATGACACCAGACACATTCATTCATTCATTATCTGTAAGCGCTTATCCAATTCAGGGTCGAGGTAGGTCCAGAGCCTACCTGGAATCATTGGGCGCAAGGCGGGAATACACCCTGGAGGGGGCGCCAGTCCTTCACAGGGCAACACACACACACATTCACTAACACACTCACACCTATGGACACTTTGGAGTCACCTATCCACCTACCAACGTGTGTTTTTGGACTGTGGGAGGAAACCGGAGCACCCGGAGGAAACCCACGCGGACACAGGGAGAAGACACCAACTCCTCACAGACAGTCACCTAGAGGAAACCCATGCAGACACAGGGAGAACACACCACACTCCTCACAGACAGTCACCCGGAGGAAACCCATGCAGACACAAGGAGAACACCACACTCCTCACAGACAGTCACCCGGAGGAAACCCACGCAGACACAGTTAGAACACACCACACTCCTCACAGACAGTCACCCGGAGGAAACCCACGCAGACACAGGGAGAACACACAAACTCCTCACAGACAGTCACCCGGAGGAAACCCACGCAGACACAGAGAGAACACACCACGCTCCTCACAGACAGTCACCCGGAGGAAACCCACGCAGACACAGGGAGAACACACAAACTCCTCACAGACAGTCACCCGGAGGAAACCCACACAGACACAGGGAGAACACACCACACTCCTCACAGACAGTCACCCGGAGCAGGAATCGAACCCACACCTGCTGTGCCAAAGTGCCGCCCCACACCAGACATAACTGTACATTAATACTCATAAGGTTTAATCCAACGACTGTTAGTTTTACCCTAGAAAGTCATGTAGCAGTCATGAAGCCTGAGCTACAGTAAAGCCTTTCCTGTTTGTCTCTCACATACCTCTCAGTCATATTTAATTCCACACTGCAGTCATATCCCTAAATAAGGTGAAAATTTCATTTCCATTTCCTGAACTTCTCCAGAACCAGATGAAAGATGAAACACTGGCTCAACTTTTTAAATTCCCTGGCCCTTGGCTACGGATGAAAGACAACATAATCAAAACACAATTCACAAACACGCTGAGCTTGTCTGGAAGTCTTTGAAAAGTCTTTGAAAGCTGGCATCCCACGTCTTCTGTGTCCTTTATCGAACTCGCAAAATTGAAATTTACACTATCTAAATTAATTTTTGAGCATGTTTTTCATTTGCAAGAATTAACACTCCTCGCACAGACGGTGCACGTATGTGTGTGTGTGTGTGTGTGTGTGTGTGTGTGCTGACTGATATGTTCATTATCATGTTACAGATGTTAAGTATATAGCTATATTGGGGTTTTATGGTTATGTGTGAACACAGTCCCTAAGCACGTGTCTTGCATTTAAAAGGCTCCTATAATGAAAAAGAAGTTAAATAAAAGGCCATATGTAGCATTAAAAAAGCTAGTTTGATGTATTTACTTTGATAAATCGATCGGTATGATGTATTGTCTGTTACAGGAGGTGTTTCAGCCCAAACTGTTGTCAGATTGTGGCACAGTTGAGGATAACTTATCAAAACATAGCTTATAATTCAAACACTTAATAACAACTTGCAAATGCAGAGCTGATTTTTTCAAGGTAACACACCTAGAAATGATAAAGGGCGGTAATTACAACATAACACCACCACACCACATCACATAACAGACATGAAGCCATTTCATTTTGTGCTGTTTCTGAGTCTCCAATCACAACGCTGGACACCCGATCATGTGACAGCACAAAGACAGTATTTAATCGTACACTGTAAAAAATGTCTGTGAGTTTTACGGTGGAAAACTGTAAAACCATGACAGTAAATGACTGTAAACTCTAAAAAGGTGTAAACAGTTTCTGTAACAGTGAAATACCGTAAATACTTTTATCAGCCAAAATACAATTTTTTACATCTATTTACTGTAAAATATACAGTATTTCACTGTTAAACACACAAACCATTAGGGAGCGGTACAAGTGTCCAAGGACTGGGAGGAGCTGAGACTCATTAGGGAGCACCCAGCATGCTTTGCTTCTCCATATTTTCTGTGATTTTCAGAGTTTCTTTGTTTTTTTTTCTGTGTTTGAGATTTACTGATTTTGGGTTGCATTGGGGTGATCACTGTGTGTGTGTGTGTTTCTGTGCATGTTACGTTGAGACGTGTGTTGGTCAGGAAAGTTCACCATCAGCCTGTGTTCCGCGTGTGGCACCCAGATACCGAATATTTCAGCAATATCTCCTTATAAGGGCTGAATACAGGATGCAGTTTGGCTTTATCTAAATACAGCTATATCCCAGTCTCCTTTCTCTAATTTGTCACACAATTTACATGTTCATTTTGTAGCAAAACAATGTTTCTTTGTTATTTTTATGTAAATACCATGTTTTTTACAGTTTCTATCTGTTTTTTAACAGAAATGTACTGTAAACAAAACAGTCCTTAAATGTAAAATTTATAATTGCCAAAAACATGACCGTATATTTTACGGTGAAATTCTGGCAACCACAGCTGTCAGTATTTTACCGTAAATTCTACAGATTTTTTTACAGTGTATAAATCAGACACAACGATCTCTAAGAAATACGAGTACTGAATAAAAACGTGAAAATGATTAAGGTATGTGTCACGGATCACGGGGCGGACTGACAGAGGCGGACGCATTTGCTAAAACACGGGTGACATTTAATTTAACAAACGATATACTAAAACCAAGACAGACAACTGAGGAAACAACAATACTAGAAATTTAAACTAAACGACAGGACTTGGACTGGAGAGAAACAACAGGACATGAACAGGAACAAACAAAGGTGAAACAATACGACTGGGAAACTAAACAAAACGACATGACTCGACTAGACTTTAACTTGGACAGAGGAAAACAACAAGACTCGGTACATAGCAAAAGACACGACATGACTAGGGAACCAACAGTACAATACGAAGTGAAATGAACGACAAACAGGACGTGAAACAAGAGGGCTTAAATGCTGACAAAAATGAGACACACCTGGACAGATAACGAGGAGGACGGGTTAACACATGAGACGGACGAGGAGGCGGAACAAAGGCGGGACAAGGGCGGAGACAAGGACATAAACAAAACATAGCCATGTACTAAAAGCACATGACCGGGAAAACAGACATGACGAGACGAGGGCGTGACAGTATGTGCTGGGCTTTGAAGCTGAAGCTGTGGCTCGTTATCTTTTAAAGGAACAGGGGCTGTAACTGGCCGACCAGAAAAGCACTGTTTAGGCAGGAAGAGAGTGGTGCTGTGTTGTTTAATCCTTGTGGTATATTGACCAAAGCGGTCAATATACATGACATACAATGACATTTCATTAAAAACTAAAACCTGGAAGGTAGAAGATGGTTCCTGAAATGACTGGTTTTGCCACGTGGAACCATGCAGACACCACAGGGGAACATGAGAGAATTGGAGATTAGTGTCGAATGCAGGCCTTGTACCAGTGACACGGGGAAGTTCATTCGGAGTAATTTGCATGTTTGAGTAAATGGAGCTTTAATGATGTTAAAGTTCCTGACTGTGTGGTACTGTAGTGAGAGGCTGTAGCGAGGCTGGCTGGGTGTGTGTGTGTGTGTGCAGCTGCCTGAGCCTTGTGCTCCTGCCCGAGACCCTCAGCAGCATCCCGCGTCCTAATTGAACAGTAATTGACTCAACAGCAGGGGGGGTCAGCTCGGCTTGTCACTGGACACCGTGATTCATCACCCGACTATGGTTACGTCAGGCCACAGAACACACACACACACACACACACACACAGAGAGAGAGAGAGATGCAAAGGTTGAATGAACCACACCGTTTTGATATTCTAAGTGAAAATAATGTAAAACCAAAAGGTTAAATAGACATCAATGTGAGAAGACTTGTAATTTTTGTCTTTTTCTATTGGTCCATTCACCATGAATTGTTTACAGTTTACATTTATTCATTCATTATCTGTAACCCTTATCCAGTTCAGGGTCGCGGTAGGTCCAGTGCCAAGCTGGACTCATTGGGCGCAAGGCGGGAATACACCATGGAGGGGGCGCCAGTCCTTCACAGGGCAACACAGACACACAGATACACATACACTACGGACACTTTTGAGTCACCAATCCACCTACCTACGTGTGTTTTTGGACTGTGGGAGGAAACCGGAGCACCCCGGAGGAAACCCACGCAGACACAGGGAGAACACACCACACTCCTCACAGACAGTCACCCGGAGGAAACCCACGCAGACACAGGGAGAACACACCACACTCCTCACAGACAGTCACCCGGAGGAAACCCACGCAGACACAGAGAGAACACACCACACTCCTCATAAACAGTCACCCGGAGGAAACCCACTCAGACACAGAGAGAACACACCACACTCCTCACAGACAGTCACCCAGATCGGGAATCGAACCCACAACCTCCAGGTCCCTGGAGCTGTGTGACTGCGACACTACCTGCTGCGCCACCGTGCAGCCCATACAGATCACAGTAAACAAATAATCAGCAAAACCGGAGATACACGTTTTTTGTTGGACAGTGACCAAAAGTATCCCACCCCAAAGTCTGTTTACACCATTTCTTTTGTTGTATCCATCATGAGAAAGGTGTAGCTGTGCCAACGACCAAACGTGTCCAGCTGTCGAACCGTCATTTACATTTAGAATCAGTCAGAGCCCGAGTCTGAAGATCTGTGGAGAAGGTTTCACTGAGAATGTTCGATGTTGTGAAGTAAAGCTTCAAATGGAGAGTCCTTTTCAACCGAGGAATTTCTTTCCACCCATAGTCTCTAGAGTCGCAAACTCCAAAAGAGAGTGGAACATGAGAAGAGACACTGAGACATGCCTTGATCTTTTCCCCTGGCCAGATTTCTCAATAAAACAGAAGAGCACAGATAGAGAGGGATGGGAGAGGGAGAAAGAGTTAGAGAGAGAGAGATGAGATCAGTAAAATTCCCTCTTCAGTGTATTCCTCCTGGTGTCTAATTCATTTTGCTGACTCAGCTGCCTCTCTCCGCCCCGTCCGGAGCCGCACAGTGATTTTCTCTTCACAGATTTTAGTGATAGGCAAATGTTTTTTACTGCAGAGCTCCTGATCGATATTTGCAGACTCCACATGATGCAATGTGGCGCCATCCATGAATCTTGTACAGCCTCCAATGAGAAAATGACCTTTATAATATGGAGAGTAAAGAAAATTGTTCAAAATTAATTTTACCAATTGGCTACATGTTTTTAGATTTTTATATCAGAATGCTTTCGTATAGATCCTCCATATATTATTATTACTATTAATGTATTTCTATTATCTGTAAAATGTAAAAATAAATTAATGAAATTGAAATTCCTGTGAGGAGTGTGAGGAGTGTGGTGTGTTCTCTCTGTGTCTGCGTGGGTATCCTCCGGGTGACTGTCTGTGAGGAGTGTGGTGTGTTCTCTCTGTGTCTGCGTGGGTATCCTCCGGGTGACTGTGAGGAGTGTGGTGTGTTCTCTCTGTGTCTGCGTGGGTATCCTCCGGGTGACTGTCTGTGAGGAGTGTGGTGTGTTCCCCCTGTGTCTGCGTGAGTTTCCTCCGGGTGACTGTCTGTGAGGAGTGTGGTGTGTTCTCTCTGTGTCTGCGTGGGTTTCCTCCGGGTGACTGTCTGTGAGGAGTGTGGTGTGTTCTCCCTGTGTCTGCGTGGGTTTCCTCCGGGTGACTGTCTGTGAGGAGTGTGGTGTGTTCCCCCTGTGTCTGCGTGGGTTTCCTCCGGGTGACTGTCTGTGAGGAGTGTGGTGTGTTCTCTCTGTGTCTGCGTGGGTATCCTCCGGGTGACTGTGAGGAGTGTGGTGTGTTCTCTCTGTGTCTGCGTGGGTATCCTCCGGGTGACTGTCTGTGAGGAGTGTGGTGTGTTCTCTCTGTGTCTGCGTGGGTTTCCTCCAGGTGCTCCGGTTTCCTCCCACAGTCCAAAAACACACGTTGGTAGGTGGATTGGCGACTCAAAAGTGTCCATAGGTGTGAGTGTGTGAGTGAATGTGTGTGTGTGTCTGTGTTGCCCTGTGAAGGACTGGCGCCCCCTCCAGAGTGTATTCCTGCCTTGCACCCAATGATTTCAGGTAGGCTCTGGACCCACCACGATCTGTAAGCGGTTACAGATAATGAATGAATGAATGAATGAATGAATGAAATGATAAACAGAGTTATAGATGATGTAATGATAATAATTGTATTATATGATCGTATAACAATTATAAAACCACCAGGAGATAAATGGATCAGTCACTGGTGATGCAGCAACCTTCTGAGGCTGGGAGTCCCCGGGAGCACAGCTGGTCTCTGGGTAGTTCTCCACAGGAGGAGTGATGTTTCGTTAGTGTATTTTTGAAAAGAGTTGCTGGCTGGCCTCATACATCTTGATGGATGCGTGTGCTTGCCTTTACCCTCCACTGGGAGAGTCATAGCTAAAGGGTGGAATCAGTGGCGATAAATTGTTGCTATAAATACGTAAATAACGTAAAAAATAAATTACAATTTATTTTTACATTCTGTTGTCTAGTTGACAGTACCTCAATACACAAGGCATGATGTCGTTAATCAATAGCTATTGCACTGACAGCCACTTTTATCTGTGTGTGTGATCCCAAACTTTTGAATGCCAGTGTATGTCAGGTTTGCTGTGTAAATGTATGCAGCATCCAAACTCTTCAGATGACTAACCTATAAATAAGTGGCTCAAAACGGAAGCCCTTTCACGCAGCAGTGCTGTTTGCCATGATATCTCGCATTTTGCATTTTTCAGCCGCATGACTGCAGCGCAGTTCAGCTGGAAGGATGCTAGACACTCCAAGTGAAAGTGAATTATCTTGATAAAGTGAGAGAGCTGGGCTTTTCATAAGGAGGCAACATCTGTGCAGGAGAGAGCTGCAATAATGTGAGATTAATTTGGGTCTCTCGCAGGTTAATTACAACAACGGCGTTAATGATGAGGTTAGATAAAGGTTGCCTGTTCTGGTATTTGGAGGTGTGAAAATGAGAGTGGCGAAAGGGATCTCTTTTTCTTCCCGGAGTTTAGCCATGACGCTGGGTGCAGATTTAATTAACCAAATGAGGTGGCACTTTAGCATGTGGAAGAGGAGCAGCTCTTGCAGATAAAGGTGCTTGAATGGTTCAAAGTACTTTGCAAGAACCTTTACATCATGTGAATGTCATTTTTATCTCATTCATAAAAATAAATTCATTGAAAAACACACTACAAGCAATCACATTTTGACCGCCTCCTTTTTTATACACTCACTGTCTATTCTCTCAGCTCCACGGAGCATACAGGAGCATTTTTGCAGTTCTAAAACAGACTGTAGTCCATCTGTTTCTCAGCATACTTCAATGGTCAGGACCCCTAGAGGACCACCACAGAGCAGATATGGTTTGGGTGGTGGTGCGGTGGCGGTGATGTGTTAGTTTGTGTTGTGATTGTAAAAGTGGATCAGACACAGCAGTGCCGCAAAAGTTTTTAAACACTGTGTCCAATTACTGTCAATTCTGTTAAACACACCTACGTCGTTGGTCCACTGTGGTGGTGTAAAGTCAGAAACAGTAGCTCATCTGTTCCTGTGCAGTTTGTGCTGGTCATCCTCTAGTGGACATAGGACGTTGCCGACAGGACCCCAGTCTTGTGCAGGTCCCAAAAAGATTTTGGTTTCACTGGAAATGGCCCAGTATTTTTAAGACGTTAGAAAACTAGAAGCTGCCTGACAAACCAATTTCTGTGAGAATTATTAGCCTGTTTTTATAAATGTCTTGAAATCAGCAGTATAAATTTATTCATGTGTGTTTGCGTGTGCTGGTCAATTTGCTTCTGTGTATACCTTAAAAATGAAAACAAATTAGAGTGATATTCATTTCTTCGCCCCACAGCCCCACAGAGACATCTGTTTGGAGCCTCAGTGTAATGAAAAGAATGTGTGCCTTTAATTGGTCGGACAAACTATTTAATTAAACTTTCTAACTGATACTTCCGCTTTGTAACCTTCAGAAATCAATTTAATTAAAAAAAAAGATTGAAAGTTTTAATCAAGCAATATTTTGGAGAGGCCTCTCCTTCAGTGTCTCCTTCTATCCCTTTCTACCACTCTCATTCCCTCTCGTTTCGCTCCCTTTTGCTTCCTCTCTCTTTTTCCCTTCTCTCCTCCCTCCCTCTCTCTCTCTCTCTCTCTCTCTCTCTCTCTCTCTCTGTATGGGAATGGCTCCTTGTCTGAACTGATTAGCTTTGTAATTACTCAGCCTTGGCTGGGAATCTTGTGAGTGTGTAGTCTCGAGGCATGGTGCTAACAGCCATGCTTTAAAGCTGTGTGTCAGTCCTCCATCTCTCAGTGATGTTTAGGCGGACGGAGATAAAGCACAGAACCAAAAGAGCCAATGAGAGAGAGAGAGAGAGAGAGAGAGAGAGAGAGAGAGAGAGAGAGAGAGAGAGAGAGAGAGAGAGAGCGTGAGAGAGAGATGACCTATGTGCCTCCCATTTGGGTGCTCAGCCACACTCAGAAGAAGGTCTCTTAATTGTGGAGCATGTGTCCATAAACAGTCAATTACACAAACTGTTTTCACACATGCCATTAAAAACAACACTGCCTGAGAGCTCTCTCAGCAGACACCATGGAAATAACAATCATAAATAGCTTTAGATCAAAGGGTCTGTAAAGAATCATAATTGTAAATGACCTGCATCTGCTGGACTAACCATGTTCTGCCTCCAGAATTCTTCTTCCATAGCAACTGTTGCTAAGTTCATACAGTCATTTATCAGTATCAGCTAGCCTTTGGCTTGTTGCAATGTTGTGAAGACCAGGCCCGGAGACAAAGGCTTCATCTGTCTGGTGTAGCTGGACAACAGAGGTGGCACTGAGGAAATTGAATCATGGACATAGAGCTGTTGTGGTGTCCATGTTTGGCTAAAGGCTAACCACAGGAGGCTGACTATTTCTTTGACATTCCTCTCTCATGTCCACTGCCCACCATCTGACCACACAGTGGGAGATAACTGAGGCGTGAACTCCTTTACCTTTTCATGTTTCATGTGACTAAAACATCTATGACTCACTGGTTCAACTAAAATGGCTAACATTAGCGTGTAGCCTGCTGCTTGTATGTTGTACTTAACTGCATTTATTTTGGCATGTTGATATAAAGCTTTTACAGACCAAAATACATTGATGGCTTAAAGAGGTCTGTTTTCTCTCTGATAAGTCAAACCTCTGTGATGTCTAATCACATCTATAAGTGCTGCTTGTCCATAAACGAATATTAATTGCAATATGAACACAATATGAACAAAAAGCATCTAAATATTAGCACAAAAACAAACAACTGAATACACACAACCCTGATTAGAGCATTAAGCTCAGTGGACTGACTCTCATAATCAATAATCAATCATAATCAATATATAATAAATGTGTCATATATCATTCATTCATTTATTATCTGTAACCGATTATCCAGTTCAGGGTCACGGTGGGACCGGAGCCTATCCGGAATCACTGTGCTGCCCTGTCTTATGTAATTCTTTTCATTTTTAATTTTGTTTTACTTGTTTTGGTTTGATTGTAATTTTGTTAGTGTGAAAGCTAAGTATATTATATTTTTAAAAAAAATATAACAATATAACAATATACAGGAGGTCCTCGGGTTACGTCAGTCCCGAGTTACGATGTTTCGTGGTTACGACAAATCTCCCATTTACTGTATAAAGCCTTGTTTCGACTTTTTTATTTACGTACAGTATGTACGTATGTTCCGACTTACACCGAAAACTGGTTTACGACGTGACGTAGGAACAAATCAACATCGTAAGTCAAGGACCCCCTGTGAATATGACTTTATTCACGTAAAAAAACAGAGAGAGACAATTACATACAAAGATAATATACAAGAGAGACAGTTTATACAAATAAACAACCCGGTCTCAGCTGTTCGTGATATAGTCACATATATAGGGGACTGCAATTCGTGACATAGTCGCATATTTCTGCCATTTTATGCGACAATATCACGATCATAAGTGTATGGGTAATTACCAAACAAACACTATGCGACAATAACATGAAAACTCTTCCTTATTACAGACGTCATTACTCATAACATCAAAAAAGGCATAATGCGAATTACACAACATAGGTTCTCATTCCAACAAAGGCATAAAGTATTTTATTATAATATTTCTCCTAAGCTTTGCTTATTATTGGTGTCCTACTTTAGCTTTAACTCTAACGAGAACATTTCTTTCACTTAACATTATTTTGACTAATTTTCAAAAGGTTAATACTGAAAGGGATATTTCTCTAGCCGTTATTTGCTTCGATATTTTAGCAAATAATGAACTAGTAACGTTATATTTTCCATAAATAAAGACAAAACCATGGTATTAACGGTTGGTAATGATGCCTTAATGAGGAGGAGTTGTTGTGTTACTGTCGTATAACAAGGGGCACTGATATGACGATTTCTAATGTAATTTCCCATTCACTTATGATCGTGACATTGTCGCATAAAATGTTGAAAATATGCGACTATGTTACGAATTGCAGTCCCCTATATATGTGACAATATATTACGAATAGGTGTGAGGCCAGGTTGAAATAAAATAATCATTAATCTGTGAGACAGAACACTTTTCATTTGCCTCACATACTGTACCTCAAACCATGTCTATATTCTTATTTAGAATTTGTGTGGTTCCTGACCAGAATTTTTAAACATGGACAAAGTTATAGACAAAATTCGTGCTGTAAGATGACCCTGACTGCTATTTTGCTTCTTTCAACAGGAACATGTAAACAGGAGGAAATGTTCTTTTTTCATTAAAAACATTTCTCCTTTGAGCTTCAGACCAGAAGCACAGTACCTCTGCACACGTACACAAAACAAAGCAGAGGCCTGACCTTAAAATAAAAGTGCACAAAAGTACTTTAATTTACATCAGAAGTAGGTCTAAAATCTCAACTCAAAAGTATTGTTACTTTGTTAAAATAATGATTGTAATTTTAAAAAAAAAATAATAATGACCTTCTTCCAAAAAACATTGATAAGAGGTACACAAGTAGCTACTTAAGTATTTAGTACATTGTTGAACTTCAGTGGAACTTCTAGCATCGAAGTTTGAAGGTTGTAGAGCTGTTCTTTTATATTTTGATCTTTTTGTTTTATAAAAAGTTCAAATAAAATGCCAAACCTCCAAAGTCTATGGTGTTACACGAACACAAAACAGTACACCAACAAAACAAAACTGTCTTAAGTGTAAAAAGCAGATTCATACACTCACTAATATGAAAATAATTAAAGGAACTACTAAATATGAAAGGAATGGAATGAAAAACTACTTTTCTTGAGGTAAGGTAACAATTATTACCCTCCTTCAAATTCTCACAGAGCTAAAAACAATGGCAGCCATTTTGAAACCTGGATGTGTTAACTTTTATGTGTGTATACTTAAATAAGTGACATATGGTTTCAGAACCCATGGTCTAAAGGTGTATATGAGCTTACCTTCCAACTTAGCTCGGTTGAAGTCAAGTGCTACATCAGCGTCCAGAGTTAGCACCAGTTGCTAACATTTGGACCTCCAAAGTCTATGGTGTTACACGAACACAAAACAGTACACCAACAAAACAAAACTGTCTAAAGTGTAAAAAGCAGATTCATACACTCACTAATATGAAAATAATTAAAGGAACTAAAATCTAAATATGAAAGGAATGGAACGAAAAACTATTTTTCTTGAGGTAAGGTAACAATTATTACCCTCCTTCAAATTCTCACAGAGCTAAAAACAATGGCAGCCATTTTGAAACCTGGATGTGTTAACTTTTATGTGTGTATACTTAAATAAGTGACATATGGTTTCAGAACCCATGATCTAAAGGTGTATATGAGCTTACCTTCCAACTTAGCTCGGTTGAAGTCAAGTGCTACATCAGCGTCCAGAGTTAGCCTAAGTTGCTAACATTTAGACAAGTGAACAATGGTGATCCACTGCACCGGGGCAAGGGAAGAATTCACGGAGAAGACTATTCATCAAACAATCACATTAACAAGGTAGTGTCAGCTTTGCTGAGGCCAGATCAAGTTAGCCACTGGATGACAGGATAGCTCTTTGGTTAATTCAAGACCTCCGGCACTTAGAAAAATTGGTTTAACTCAGAACCATGCCTCAAGAGACAGGTCCCCAGTTTCCATCATGAAATCATTTGGCAGAAGTAGCCTGCAGCTCATCTGAAAAGGCTTTCTTGGGGAGATCTTTTTAATAGTTAGGATGAGTACTTTCGTCTGTTTGTTCAGCTCTCCTGCTGACAAGAGCCAACTAAGCCTCATCATTATGTGATAGTCTGCTCTCTCTCTCTCTCTCTCTCATTTTCTGCTTCTCTCAGATGGACAGATTGGACATGGTGTGAATGTGACTCATGTATTTTGTTGAATGAAAATCAGCACACCTCACTACAGCTCCTCTCTTGCAGAGTTTCCTTTTCAGCTCCTAAATATCACCTCTCCAGCCGAGAATGGCTTTTCTGCGACCGGGCGGGAACGGTTCCGCAGACGGCATTCAGATTGTTTTTTCTCCAGATACGTGTCCGTATGTGGCTTGCCTGTAATGAACCAGGCAGCTGTTTTTCATCTCTTTCCCTAAAGAGAATGAGCCACTCAATATCTCTCAGACTGAGCTGCAGATTTAGCTGTTTGGCATTTGATTTCGCTTTCGTTTGAGAACAGTTCTGGTGTTCTTCATTGATTCCTTTTCTACATTTGCCTTCCTTTATCCTATTTAAATCTGCTCAAAGTTGTCTCACAAGAGGCTTTGGAAGCTGATGAAGATCAAACTCTAATCTAATTTTGACCCATTCATAGCAACTCACACTGAATTGTCTGAAGCAAGGCTGTTGTTGTAATGCATTAATCTATAGGTCTGTTATTTCTTGTCTTATTGTTGTGAAGAGCTTAACTGTGGACCTTGTAGCTTCTCTTTGCAAGAGTGTGAAATGTGGTAGTCATCTAGTGGTCAGTTTCTGATGACCGGTACACTCCTGCTTTGACAATTTTGGGTTTTGGGGAGTAGACAGAGTACGGAGAATAGTTTCTTTGAAGATTATACCAGCAGTAATTCCAAAATCAGTTTAAACTAGCCCTTTGTCAAAGAGGACTTGTTTTTGATTTGGTGGCAGTAGGTATGAAACAACATAAAAAATATGAAAAGCAGTGTTGTAGAGAGTAAATGAACTACGCTGTGATGTAGAATCTCAGTATTGTGTGTGTTTCTATGTCTCTGTCAGGTGTGAAGAAGGAGAGAGCAAGTGAGGATGTGGT